>NC_053022.1:431630327-431693983 GCF_003073215.2 Triticum urartu | reverse complement strand
GGGGAGATAATACCCCTACTGCTGCTCTGCGGGGTCTCCCCATGATCACTATGGCAAAGTGTTTACACGATTGCTCCTAGAGCTGTTTCCTGGAGGTAGGAGAGGGCAAGGCTAGCTCTCTCTCTCCTATATGATCTGGTCTGGAGCTAATGGATGCTAACCCTTTGCATGGGTGCCCTGGGGGGTTTATATAGGCCTACCCCCTAAGGGTACAATGGTAATCCGGCTGGACGTGGGCCCAGCCGTTAGTGCCTCTCGCCTCCGTATTCTGCGCCGACTGCTGGGGCCCGCCGACTGGTGGGCCCCGCCGACTGGCCAGGTACAGAGCCGACAGGCCGCGTCCGCCGCGGGCGGGTCTTGCCGGCTGCTGATTACTGTAGCCGTGCTTCTGATGACGCGGGCTTGATCATGGAGTCGTGGCAACAGCCCCGCCGCCTGGCGGGCGATCACTATTGCCACTCTCCATCACATCTGATTAATGGCGCATGGGCCCCAGGGGAAGGGTCTGGCTGACTCCGGGGGCCGACTGGTGGCGCACTTGCCGTCTCCTGGGGTCCCACTGACTGGTGGGACCCGCCGCCCTAGGGCCATACAGACAAGCCGTCGTGGGCGCAGGATTCGGTCCTTCGGTGCTGATGTCAGGGCCAGCACGGCAACCGTGCCACGCCGAACGGAGATCTCCCTGGGTACGGCGTGCTGTGGCCATGCCTGCCCTTGGTATGGGGCGGGAGCGGGCTTTACTGTAGCCACTCCCCGGCTCCGTCCCTCCCGATGAGGATATGGGGTTCGTTGGAGTCGCGGGCCGACTCCCCAAAGCCGGCTTCTCTGGAAGTCACCAGTCAGGAGTCGGCTTATCCTGAAGTGGTCCCCGAGACTCGGCTGTGAGTGGGCGGTCGGCCGCCTTGCCGTCGACTTCTCAGAAGGCGGATCTTCATCCTGGGGTCTTGAGGGGCGCAGCCTGCCCCGATGTCTTGAAAGGTTCTGGGGCTCGGGTTGGCCTACCCATGGCCCATTACTCCGACAGTAGTCCCCGAAGCTGGTGAGGCGCCGCGGACGATCGGCCGAGAAGCCTCAGCAGTTTCTCTTTCCAGGTGCTCGTCACATGGTTCTTGCTGACTCCCGCCGGGCCGACTAGAAGGAGTCGGACCCTCCCAACTCTGGCTTGCATAGTATTTCGAACGTCATGGCGGGATCCAAGAAGCGTGCTGGCTAAGCTCCCAGGACACCGCCCGTTCCGGGCTTGTCACGTGGCAACGCGTGGCCGGGCCAGTCTGCCAGCCTACGTGCGACGGGATAGGACCGTAGGGGGGGGCGCAATTACCGTGCCTCGGCGCTCCAGCGGATTCGCTGTAGCCCGAGTGGACGGTTGGGATTCTTGCAAAGTTACTGCATGCAGTAACTTTGTCGTGGAAACGTGGGGGTCGTGGGGTCGTGGGCGTAGTAAATCCACGACCGCCCCCTCGGCTTTGCAGCCCATGAGGCTATAAGTAGGGGAAAGAGGGGGGCGCGGCAGAGCACGCGTGCCCCTCCTTCTCACTACTCCTTACTCTTCTCCTTCTTCTCCTTCTTCGCTCCGCCGCGCGCCCAAGCTTCAACGAACGCCGCGGCGATCAGCTCGCGATGAGTTCTTCTTCTGCCGCCGCGCCTCCCCCGGTGCGCTCCGGCACCTGGGACGGCTCAGAAGTTCACGACGACCACATCGAGTTCCTCCGCAAGACTCGTCGGCTCCCCGACGAAGATTACGTGCGGGTGCGTCTTGCGCCGAGGGGGGAGATTTCCCCCGTGCCGCAGGAGGGCGAGCGGGTCATCTTCCGCTCGCACTGCCTGCGCGGGTTGGGGCTGCCGGCGAGTAGCTTCTTCCAATCTTTTCTGGAGTTCTACGGCCTCCAGCCGCACCACCTCACGCCCAATACGGTGGTGCTGCTATTCGCCTTTGTGGCCTTGTGCGAAGGCTTCCTCGGAGTCCTCCCCACCCTCGAGCTCTGGGGGGAGTTCTTCTTCTCCAAGCTCGGCACCTAGGCTGCAGGCGTGCCGGCTCAATGCGGCACTTTCATTGCCGTGCGAAGGTTGGGGGCCGACAACCCCTTCCCCACCATCTCGCTGATAAAGTCGGTGAAGATGTGGCAGCGATCGTACTTCTACGTCAGGAGCGTCTCTGCGAGGGGCGACTGGGTCAACCTGCCGGCTTTCGAAGCCGGCCCGCCGGCTGGGAGACTGCCCAATTGGTCGTACCGGGCCAAGTCGCTGACACCTGCGGGAGCCGGTGCCGTCACGCGTCTCCAAGTGCTGACGCAGTCGGAGGGCTTGACTGGTCCAAACCTACTGGCTGCCTTCGTGGCGCGCCGAGTTCTCCCGCTCCAAGGTCGCCCCCACATGATATGCCAAATGAGCGGGCACCGTGACCCGAGTCGGATGTGCACCAACGACATGCCTCACGAGGAGGTGGCCTACATGGTGAACTACCTCTCGAACTGCAAGCTCCTAGAGGATTGGCGGTTCGGCAAGGAGCCATACTCCCGCACCAACCCCCCGCCCGTAGTGAGTTGCCTTTTCTTTCTTTCTTTGGATTGTCTTCTTTCTTGCCGAGTTTGTTTTGTGCAGCCTGACCAGTCGGCTTTGGTCAGAATCCCCTCCTCCATCCACCATCCGGCACCACGGGGCCGGCCCGCGAGTTCCCTGCCGACCGGGCAGAGAGTGACGTCGACGACCCCGATCTGGGAGCGGCAGCTTTGGAAGATGACGCGGAGCGAGGAGGAGGAGTAGTAGGCGGCTCCAGGCCTTCGGCCACTTTCGCCAACTGGCCTGACGACGAGGCTGAGGGAGAAGTCGCCCCCCGCCATCGGCCAGGAGCCAGCGAGCCTGGCGCGGGCTCTTCTGCCGCGCCGGGTGCTCCAGGCGGCGGGAAGAAGCATAGGGCCGTGCCGACCTTGTTAGGAAGTCGGCCGAAGAAGCCCAAGGTTCGGCTGCGGCGAGCCGGCGGGACGAGGCGGCTGTGAAGGCCATCTGCTTCCGTAAGGAAGTGAAGAAGCCGCCACTGGTCTCCGTGTGAGTATTCTGTCTCAACTCTTTATTCTTTCTTTGTGGCTTTGTCTGAGTCTTTTACTTTCTTCCCTTGCTTCAGGGCTTCCCTCACTCTTGAGAGGGTCGTCGCCGCCTCTGTCATGGGGTCAGCGGAGACGTCCACCTCCACTCGGTGGACTGACCCCGCCGCCGACCTCCAGGAGGCGACAGAGCGGAATGCGCAGGAGAAGCGCAATGAGGAAGAGGTCGCCCGCCTGGAGAAGGTGGAGGCCGATAAGGCGGAGGCCTCCGCCAAGAAGAAACTGGCCGAGGCCGAGGCCGTCGTTGCGACGAAGCGGCAGGCTGAGGAGGCCGCGCACTGCCAATCGACGGTGTTCGTCACCCCGCTGAACTCTGCGCCGCCGCCTCCGGAGTGCACGGGGAAGACTGGGGAAGCCGGTGGCGAGAACCCCGTCATGGAGAGGGAAGGTGACTACTCTTCCACGCCGGACGTGATCGTTCCGCCGCCGCCTCCGCCTCCATCTGGGAGCGCGCAAGGCAAACGGCCAGCGGACCCTCTGGTGCCGCCGACCGAAGACAAGGCCGTGGCGAGGCTACTCCTCCAAGTCGGCTCGCCAACGCGCCACCGTCTGGAGAAGGTGACTTCGGCACCCCGCCCCCTGGAGGTCGGCACCGCCAGCTCGGCGATCCCAGACGCAGAAGCAACGAGCGCCGCACCCATTGGGTGGGTGCGAGGAGGCGGCACAGGGCCGCTGAACCAGGCGCTTCTATACGTCCAGGCGAAGCTTCGAGCTGAGGGCGACGCCATCCAGAACTACACCAAGGCGTACTTGGCATCGTGGGCAGCCGTCCAGGTATGTTTTCTCTTTTGTCCTCTCCGTGGGGGCGCGCTAGCGCACCCACTGGGTGTATCCCCGAGTTTCGGGCCGGTTGCTGAGAAGGCGGCCCGGAACTCCAATTGGTGAGCTCCGGGTACTAACTTTTGCCTGAAACACTTGTTGCAGGACTACCACAACCTCCGCATTACTGCCTTCAACCATAACGTTGAAGAGCTGGGCAAGTGGACTGCCGACTTGTCGGAGAGCCGGAATAAGTCATTTTTCTTCTTTTGCGGGGACGCGCTGGCGCACCCGCGGGCTGTAGTCCCCGAGATTCGGGCCGACTTCTGAGCAATCGGGTTGGATCTCCCCGGCGACCTTCTTTATTGATGACTTAATACCTTCTTTCTTCCTTCTCTTTAGAAGCCAACGCTATTCTTCAACAGCAGCTGAGCGAAGCCAACTCCGCGCTGCGCGCCAAGGGGGAGGAGTGCAGCAAGCTCGCCAAAGAGCGCGATCTGCTGGCCACTCAATTGGCAGAGTAGAGGGAGCTGCATGCGAAGACGCAGAAGGAGGCGGAGGAGGCATAAACCACCCTCCTGGCCGAGTTCACGAGCGAGCGCTCCTCCTGGACTGACAAAGAGGCACTGCTAGCCTCCGGCTTCCATGAGATTGAAGACATTGTTGATGGTGTGTTTCTTTACTTTCTTTCTTCGAGCTGCCGATTATAAATTGTGCCGACTCCTGATTTTTGACTTGTTTCTTCGTTTCTTCTGTCTTGGCAGACTTCTTCCCTGGGCACTCGTAGGACGCCATCCAAGCCATCGAGGCTGACCGTGAAGGTCAGAGGGCGGAAGGCGCAGAGATCGCCGCCGACGCCCCCCGAACCCTTGATGAGCATATACTGAGCATCGAGGCTCGCCTTCGGCCGACTCACCGGATGCTGCGCCGGCTTCAACATGTCGGTGCCCAAGCGATTGCCACCCTATGGCCGGACATGCAGGCTCCACGCACCCCCAGTCGGACTGCCGACTGGCTGGAGGTCGCGGCTGGTCGTCTTGAGGCCTGGAAGGGTTCCTCGGCCCGAGCTGGAGCACGCCGGGCCTTGGAGTTCGTCAAGGCGTGGTATCCGGGGCTGGACTTAGACCGGCTGGCCACACTCCGGCCGGAGTCCCAGCCGGAGCTGGCAGCCGCGGAAGACGCCCTCATCAAGCGTGCTGCGGCGATCGCCGAGTACACTGACACCGGCATCTTCGTCCCCGAGCGGTCTGAAGACGGCGAGGAGGTACCACCGGAGTGGTTTGGGATGAACCCAGACTACGGCGAGGACTCGGCGGAGGTGATCGGTTCCAGCGCCGAGGAGGAAGGCGAGGCGGAGGACGGAGGCGAGGCGGAAGAACCAGAAGACGGAGCATACGGCCGGCCTCAGCTCGACCGCACCTCCAGTAACGAGCTGCGCGCGACCGAGCCGACTGCCGCCGGAGGCGATCAAGCCGAGACTGCACGGCCGGCCGCCCCAACGCCTGACGCTGCCGCCTCCTCCGACCCTCTGAATCCATCTGCCGCTTCCTAAGCTGCCGCCTTATCTTTATTTTATCTGCTTTAGTAGTCTTGAAGAACTTGTTAATTTGCACAATTCCACCCGCGGGGTGTATTTTGAACTTCTGCTCGAAGATTCGGCCAAGGGCCTATGCTATGTAAATATTTATCCAAGTTCTATCTTTTCTTGCTCATTGCTCTTTTGGCCTTTTCCTTTGCCGCTTTCCCTTAGTTGCCTAGCTTGCCCGTCGGGCAGCCGCTCTGCGGACTGTCGTTGGATCAAATGCTTGGCTACTTTGGCAAGGAAAGTACTTAGCCGTTTTAGAGTTTTTTAGCAAGTTGGATAGAAGGCCGTGAGCCGACTGGTTAACAGTCGGTTTGAGAAAAGTAGTTTTGATGTATGATAGAAAGTAGTTTTGATGTATGTATGTCTCCAGGCACTTGTGGAAGTATTGCTATCAATATTGTGAGTTTGGTTTCACTTTATATTTTGAAGTTACTAAAAATTTAGAATTTTTCAGAAAATAATGAAGAGATTCCAGAGCCTAAGCTGGAGAGTACGTATTTCCCCGACGTTACATTCATGTTCACACACTCATTGCTAGATGTCGGTGCTCATACTTTTTCATTGTATATACATGATAGTTTATTTCTTTTATGCTTTCTTCTTGTGTGTTTATAAACCAAGAAAAAATTAGTTGTAGCTTTTAGCTAGTTTTAATTTCCATGCTTGTAGTAGTAATTAAAAAGAAAACCCAAAAAGATTTCATGTTTTCTTTTGCTTGTTGGGAGCTTTCCCATGTAAATAGTTTTATTTCTTTTCTTTTCTTTGGGGGTCGATAGGAGAAGACCATGATTAAATTGTTGAAGTGGCTCTATATGCATTATTGTTGATCTGACAAAAGAGCCCATATTGCCTTGTCTTCTCCTGTTTATTGGATGCTTGTAGATTCCAGCTTAGTCCAATGCACGTGCACTATTATTATTATCCACATCATTCGATCGTGCAAGTGAAAGGCAATTATGACGATATATGATGGACTGACTGAGATGAGAAAAGCTGGTATGAACTGAGATTAGAAAAGCTAGTATGAACTCGACCTCTCTTGTTTTTGTAAATATGATTAGTTCATCGTTCCTGATTCAGCCTACTATGAATAATCATGTTTGCAATGACAATTAGAGATTATAGTTGCTTATGGCATGCTTAATTAGCTAGGAGCTTATAATGGTTTACCTTGCGTGCCAACATGTTATTAAAATGGTTGTGATGTGGTATGATAGGGTGGTATCCTCTTTTGAATGATTCGAGTGGCTTGACTTGGCACATGTTCACGCATGTAGTTGAAACAAAATCAACATAGCCTCTACAATATTTATTTTCATGGTGCATTAGATCCTACTCATGCTTGCATTCGGTGTTGATTAATTTTAATGCATGTTCATGACTGTTGTCGCTCTCTAGCTGGTCACTTCCCAGTCTTTTTCTAGCCTTCACCTGTACTAAGCGGGAATACCGCTTGTGCATCCAATCCCATAAACCCCAAAGTTATTCCATATGAGTCCACCATACCTACCTATATACGGTATCTACCTACCGTTCCAAGTAAATTTGTATGTGCCAAACTCTAAACCTTCAAATAAATATCTTGTTTTGTATGCTCGAATAGCTCATGTATCAACTAGGGCTGCCCGTATCTTCCATGTTAGGCGGGTTATTCTCAAGAGGAGTGGACTCCGGTGCTCACTCACGAGAAAGTGGCTGGTCACCAGGATGCCCAGTCCCATGCTTTATGCAAATCAAATCAAAATAATTGCAAACAAAACTCCCCATGGGACTCTTGTTAGTTGGAGGAACTCGTTGTTTCGAGCAAGCCATGGATTGATGCTTGTTGGTGGAGGGGGAGTATAAACTTTACCATTCTGTTTGGTAACTGCCTATAATGTGTGTAGCATGGAAGATATCGCCATCTCTTGGTTGTTATGTTGACAATGGAAGTATACCGCTCAAACTATTATTCATCTCTATTTCAAAACCGAGCTCTGGCACCTCTACAAATCCCTGCTTCCCTCTGCGAAGGGCCTATCTATTTACTTTTATGTAGAGTCATCATCCTCTTATTAAAAAGCACCAGTTGGAGAGCACCACTGTCATTTGCATTCATTACTGTTAGTTTAGATTGAGTATGACTTGACTGGATCTCTTTTACCATGAATTACAATGTCTAGTCAGTCCTTGATCTTTAAAGGTGCTCTGCATTTATGTTTTGCGGTCTCAGAAAGGGCTAGCTAGATACCATCTTGTTATATCATATTATGATTGTTTTGAGAAAGTGTTGTCATCCGAGATTTATTATTATTGCTCGCTAGTTGATTATGCCATTGATATGAGTAAACATGAGACCTAAGAGTTATTGTGAATATGGTTAGTTCATAATCTTTGCTGAAAACTTGAATGCCGGCTTTACATATTTACAACAACAAGAGCAAACAGAGTTTGTAAAAGTTTTTCTTTATCACTTTCAGTTTATCAACTGAATTGCTTGAGGACAAGCAAAGGTTTAAGCTTGGGGGATTTGATACGTCTCCGTCATATCTACTTCTCCAAACACTTTTGCCCTTGTTTTGGACTCTAACTTGCATGATTTGAATGGAACTAAGCCGGACTGACGCTGTTTTCAGCAGAATTGCCTTGGTGTTATTTATGTGCAGAAACAAAAGTTCTCGGAATGACCTAAAACTCCACGGAGCATATTCTTGGAAATAATAAAAAATACTGGCACAAGATTAAGGCCAGGGGGCCACACCCTAGCCACGAGGGTGGGGCTGCGCCTGCCCCCCTGGGCGCGCCCCCTACCTCGTGGGCCCCCTGAAGCTCCTCCGACCTCAACTCCAACTCTATATATTCGTGTTTGGAGAGAAAAAAACAAGGAGAAAGATTCATTGCGTTTTACGATACGAAGCCACCGCCAAGCCCTACACTCTCTCGGGAGGGCTGATCTGGAGTCCGTTGGGCGTCCGGAGAGGGGAATACGTCGCCATCGTCATCATCAACCATCCTCCATCACCAATTTCTTGATGCTCACCGCTGTGCGTGAGTAATTCCATCGTAGGCTTGCTGGACGATGATGGGTTGGATGAGACTTATCATGTGATCGAGTTAATTTTGTTAGGGTTTGATCCCTAGTATCCACTATGTTCTGAGATTGATGCTGCTATGACTTTGCTATGCTTAATACTTGTCACTAGGGCCTGAGTTCTTGATCTGAACCTATTATGTTTTCATGAATATATGTGAGTTCTTGATCCTATCTTGCAAGTCTATAGTCACCTACTATGTGTTATGATCCGGCAACCCCGAAGTGAAAATAATCGGGACCACTTCCGGTGATGACCGTAGTTTGAGGAGTTCATGTATTCACTATGTGTTAATGCTTTGGTCCGGTACTCTATTAAAAGGAGGCCTTTGTAACACCCCGGATGTAACCTACCTTATTTGTAGTCCAACTCTTGCCGTTTTCGGCACTAAGTTATTTTATTTCATCGTTGTCGGGTTTTTGTCTCCGTGTGTTTTGTCTTTGTCATGCATCTCATATCATGTCATCATGTGCATTGCATTTGCATACGTGCTCGCCTCATGCATCCGAGCATTTTCCCCGTTGTCCGTTTTGCATTCCGGCGCTCCTATGTCCTCCGGTGGTCCTTTCTACCTCTTTTCGTGTGTGGGTGTTAAACATTTCTGGATTGGACCGAGACTTGCCATGCGGCCTTGGTTTACTACCGGTAGACCGCTGTCGGTGTACAAAAAGAGGGGTACACTTTTTTGTACCCCTATAACTGTGCATGGATAGTCTGAGCCACGGGCACCACCACACCAAGCGAGGCAAGGGAGGTGAGCCAGGGTAAGACCGAAGCTCAAGGGAATTAGGACGACGCCAAGGCCAAGACCACGAAGAGCAAAAGGGACGAAGCAGAATCCCCCGGCAAGATCCTTGCCGGGAGACAGCTTTGGCAACACCGGCAAGACCCTTGCCGCGGCGACTCGCTCCACGCCTACGGAGCAAATTACCCTTGAGTCCACTGCCCCCAAGGGGCAAGGATTCAGGAGACATCCCCGTGGTGGCATGCAGATCTTTGTGAAGACATTCAAGATCAGATACGCACTAATAAGACGACGACCTTTGGCGAGATACCAGCCAGGGAAGACCACGAGACCCTTGGCAAGCGCCTTGCCAGGGATGACAGCAGGCGCCTCGGCAAGACCCTTGCCGGGGCCCCGGCAAGGCCCTTGCCAAGGACATCCGCAGGGCCACCATCAGGCCCACGCCGACTAAACCTCCACCACCGTACGCATGTAGCTGCCGACCCAACCAGCTAGGCAGGCACCTGCGTGGCGGCATGCAGATCTTTGTGAAGACCCACCACTGCGCCACCTCAGCTGCCTACCTACCTACATGGCATCACAGGCATCGCTGGCCAGGGCGCATGTCGACACAAGAAGGAGCGGCGACGGACGAGACAAGTTTCTCCCCCGTCCCCGATAAAGCAAGGACACCTAAGCAAGACGCATTAAATGCGCCTTGTAATGTAATGCGAGGGATAACCTCGCATCACTGTACCCTTTCCATCTCTTGTGTGCCACTTTGGTGACCCCTTTTTCTATAAAAGGAGGCCCGAGGCGACCAGGAGAAGGATTCGGCTTTTTTGGAGCTCCTAATGCCCCAGAGCTAGCTCAAGAACAGGAATATACATCCACCGAAGGAGGAGTAGGGTTTTACGCATCCTCGCAGCCTGAACCTGGATAAACAAACTGTGTACTATCTGTTTGATCCGCTCTTCTCACGACCCCGCACCCCGCTAACCGTAGTAGGGATTCTTGTGATCCCATACGTGTTGCTCACCCACACCTTCAAGACCTCGACAGCAAGGTCTGTTTCGCTTCTGTTGCTCACCCACGAAGCAATGGTCAAGCTAAGAGGGCAAATGCTGAAGTACTGCGAGGCCTGAGGACAAAGACCTTTGACAGACTGCACAGGAGTGGAAGACGCTGGATTGATGAATTGCCGGCGGTTCTTTGGTCAATCAGAACGACACCAAATCGAGCCACCGTCCAGACACCCTTTGCCCTGGTATACGGGGCAGAAGCAGTTCTCCCCACGGAACTCATATACGGGTCACCTTGAGTACTCGCTTATAACGAGCTTGAGCAAGAGCAATTGCGGCAAGATGATGCAACGCTCCTTCAGGAAGATCATCTTCGGGCGGCTGTGAGAGCAGCGCGCTACCAGCAAGCCTTGCGCCGCTACCATAGCCGCAAGGTTCATGCCCGAAGCTTTGAGGAAGGCGACCTTGTTCTTCGGCGCGTTCAATCGGCCAAGAATTCCAATAAGTTCACGCCAAAGTGGGAAGGCCCTTATCGGGTAATACGAGTCACCAGGCCCGGCGCAGTCCGCCTGGAGACCGAAGATGCCGTTCCGGTGAGTAATTCCTGGAACATTGAGCATCTTCGCAAGTTTTACCCGTGAGGCGCGGCTTGCCAGGCCCCCCAGCAAGCCACCTTTTGTATGAGCCTTGCCGATGACGCATGTAACCCTTTGTACAAAGCCAGGCGCAGGCCATGAGCATAAATAAATGAAGCGCTGGTGCCCTAAGTTACAGCATGAATGCTAGGTCGAGTCTCGTCCTTGGTTAGGGTTGATAGTTCTTAGCGGTGACTAACCCCTAGCTTAGAGGTCGAGTGTGCGTCTCTTTGTCTTTCTTTTGTCTTCTTTGGTTCACAGGACACACAGATATCCTTGCTGAACCACTTGGGGAGAAAAAAAAGGAACAGACCAGCATCTAGGCCCCGGCAAGCCAGTATTGCCGGGGGCTGCAAGAGCAAAGATTCACCCACGACAAACCAGGGTTGCCGGGGGCTGCAGCTTCAGATAACTTCTTCATCCCTTATCATGCATACCATTATGGACTGTGGTATGTGAAACCTCGTTTTTCCTTAAGCTACCGTGCTCCCCTAACTCTAGGCCCTAGGGCTCGTTCCTGGGACCAAGTTTGGTCGTAGTTACGGCAGCGAAAGGATGAAATAAGGAGCCTAAACCCGCCTCATCCCTGCCTCCGCCAAAGGCGTGAGAAAGGTCGAGCGAAGTGGGGAGACGGCAAGGCCTGTTTCCGAGCGAGAAAGTGTTTATCTTAGAGATATCAAGGATTTACTCCTTGTCGTGGGTTCCACCCGCAAACAAATGACCTGGCAAGCATCCCTTTTTCATTAAAAACATTCCACTCAGATACAGTCCATAGGGAATGAAAAACATGAATGAAGGGATTACAAGTTTTAAATTCAACAAAGGCCCTAAAGCTTACAAACTAAAAAGATATAAGGTGCCCGTAATCCCTTTCTTGTCCCTCTCCTCAGGAGGCAGGTCAAGGAGGCGAGAAGGGCAAAAGGAGCACCTAGGCGAGCTACGGGTGGCAGAAGACACAGAGAGAACATCTTGGTGGCCGTCCAAAGGCTGGATGGTGATGGCGGCGCCAGAAGCAGTGCTCAAAGACGAGGCGGCAGGACGTCACGCGTCGAAGGCATCGGTGCCCGCGTACTCCGACTTGACGGCCTTGCCGCCCGCCCTCTTCCTCTTCCGCAGCATCCCAATGCCAGCCACCCAAGGAGACGACCCCAAGAAGTTCAAGGAGCCGGTGACACGGATGATCGGGTCACCGGTGCCGCACGGAGCGGCACCCGACACCTAGTCGGACCCTTCATCCTGCCGCCTACCGCCCTCGTCGTCGCTGCCGTTGTCCTCCTCGCCACTCCCGCCCGAGGAGGAGTCTTCGCTATCAGAAGAGCTCTCCACGCAGCACCTTGTACGAGTCCCAAAGTGCCCGAAGACCTTGACAGAGAGAAGGCCACCCTCCATCAGCTTAAAATGGAGAGTGAGCCCCTCCGTCAAGCTGTGGATATGAGAAAACGTCTTCCATCCCTGACGAAGATACATCACGTGAGGAGCGGGGAAGTCGACGCGGACCCGCGTGCCACTGATCCCGCAGCCCCTCATGTGCAGCCGCAATGACTCCGGCGGATCCAGCTCCATCTCCCGCGCAAATGGAGTCGGGAGACGAAGGCGACGGCGCGGCGGCCGGCGCAGCCTGACGAAGAACTCACAAGGGTCATCCCCAACATGGCCCTCCATTGGAGGAGGAGCTGCTAGCGGAGGCGAGGTCGACGCGCCACCCCGTCCTCCTCTTCCCCGAGCGCCCCGGCCTCGCCCACGGCCTCGCCCCCTCCCCCTTCCCGTCGCGGCCGGCCCTGCCACCGCAGGCATAGGTGTAGGATCGAAATTATGTCTAGAGGGGGGTGATTAGACTACTTGACCAAATGAAAACTTAACCTTTTCCCAATTTTAGTTCTTGGCAAATTTTAGCTATTGTAGGACAAGTCAAGCAATCATCACACAATTCAAGCAAGCATGCAAAGAGTATATTGGCAGCGGAAAGTAAAGAATGCAACTTGCAAGAATGTAAAGGGAAGGGTTTGGAGAATTCAAACGCAATTGGAGACACGGATGTTTTTCCCGTGGTTCGGATAGGTGGTGCTATCCTACATCCACGTTGATGGAGACTTCAACCCACGAAGGGTAACGGTTGCGCGAGTCCACGGAGGGCTCCACCCACGAAGGGTAATGGTTGCGCGAGTCCACGGAGGGCTCCACCCACGAAGGGTCCACGAAGAAGCAACCACCCACGAAGGGTCCACGAAGAAGCAACCTTGTCTATCCCACCATGGCCATCGCCCATGAAGGACTTGCCTCACTAGCAGTAGATCTTCACGAAGTAGGCGATCTCCTTGCCCTTACAAACTCCTTGGTTCAACTCCACAATCTTGTCGGAGGCTCCCAAGTAACACCTAGCCAATCTAGGAGACACCACTCTCCAAGAAGTAACAAATGGTGTGTTGATGATGAACTCCTTGCTCTTGTGCTTCAAATGATAGTCTCCCCAACACTCAACTCTCTCTCATAGGATTTGGATTTTGTGGAAAGAAGATTTGAGTGGAAAACAACTTGGGGAAGGCTAGAGATCAAGATTCATATGGTAGGAATGGAATATCTTGGTCTCAACACATGAGTAGGTGGTTCTCTCTCAGAACATATGAGTTGGAATTGTGTATGTGTTCTGATGGCTCTCTCCACGAATGAAGAGGAGGTGGAGGGATATATATAGCCTCCACACAAAATCCAACTGTTACACACAGTTTTCCAATCTCGGTGGGACCGAATCAACAAACTCGGTCGGACCGAAAAGGTAAACCTATTGACCATTAGAGATTTTCGGTGGGACTGACATGCAACTCGGTAGGACCGATATGGTTAGGGTTTGGGCATAATGTAATCTCGGTGAGACCGATTACACAAACTCGGTGAGACCGAATTTGGTAATAAGCTAACCAGAGAGTTGGTCAGGCAAACTCGGTGGGACCGATTTGCTCTTTCGGTGAGACCGAAAAGTTACAAAAAGGAAACATAGAGTTTACACTGCAATCTCGGTGGGACCGATTCGCTCTTTCGGTGAGACCGAAAAGTTACGAAAGGGAAACACAGAGTTTGCAATCCCATCTCGGTGAGACCGAGATCCCTATCGATAGAACCGAATTGCTAGGGTTTGGCAGTGGCTTATGACAAGTGAAATTCGGTGGCGCCGGATAGAAAGATTCGGTAGGACCGAGTTTGGCTTAGGGTTTAGGTCATATGTGGATATGGGAAAGTAGTTGAGGGTTTTGGAGCATATCACTAAGCACATGAAGCAAGAGGCTCATTAAGCAACACCTCATCCCTCTTTGATAGTATTGGCTTTTCCTAAAGACTCAATGTGATCTTGGATCACTAAAATATAAAATGAAGAGTCTTGAGCTTTTGAGCTTGAGCCAATCCTTTGTCCTTAGCATTTTGAGGGTTCCACTTTCACATCCATGCCATGCCAATCATTGAGCTTTCCTGAAATAGTCATCTTGGAATAGCATTAGCTCAATGAGCTATATGTTGTTATGAATTACCAAAACCACCTAGGGATAGTTGCACTTTCAATAGGAGAAGGAGGGACGCATTGTCGAGCGGCAACCCTCGCCGCCACCGTTGAAGGACCGGGATTTCCTCTCTCCATGACGAATGGAAGAGAGGAGCAGAAGCTGAAGGAGGAAGGAGATGGAAGAATGCGGGACGCCATCCCCCTCCCGCTCTTTATAAAGGAACGGGGTTGGGGCTCGGCCGCCCCGCTCGGCCAATCAAAACACGGAAGGCGCAGGGAGCCAGGACCGACCCGCTGCCCCAACCAGCGACGGCCCAGTTTCCCGCCTCCACCGTTTGCCACCCCAAGCGCATAGGAGACACGTGGCGGACGTGCAGAACTGAGGGGACAGGTGAGGCGACCTCTCCCCACCCAGTGATCGTGGGGAGTGGACGCCTTGAGGACTGTGCCTCGGCCCCATTCAGTAAATGGACCGCGCCTCCATGCCTCCCTCCGTTTATGGGGAAGACGGGAACCGCCCCTTTACTACGACGTGACGCATGCGTGCAGAGACCAACCCCACACATGCCGCCCACGTCACACGCACCTCCCCATGCTGCGCCACGTGTGGGAGTCGTGGGAAGCACAGCGCGCGAAAAATCTTGCCGCAGTAAAAAACCGCCCCGCCTGCCCGCGCACCGTTTTTGGGCCTAGCCCAACAACATGTTGCGCTTATGTGTGGCCTAGGCCCGGGGGCTCCTGTCGGTGTACAAAAAGAGGGGTACACTTTTTTGTACCCCTATAACTGTGCACGGATAGTCTGAGCCACGGGCACCACCACACCAAGCAAGGCAAGGCAGGTGAGCCAGGGTAAGACCGAAGCTCAAGGGAACTAGGACAACGCCAAGGCCAAGACCCCAAAGAGCAAAAGGGACGAAGCGGACTCCCCTGGCAAGATCCTTGCCGGGAGACAGCTTTGGCAACCCCGGCAAGACCCTTACCGCGGCGACTCGCCCCACGCCTACGGAAAAAATTACCCTTGAGTCCACTGCCCCCAAGGGGCAAGGATTCGGGAGACATCCCCGTGTTGGCATGCAGATCTTTGTGAAGACATTCAAGATCAGATACGCACTAAGAAGACGACGAACTTTGACGAGATACCAGCCAGGGAAGACCACGAGACCCCTGGCAAGCGCCTTGCCGGGGATGACAGCAGGCGCCTCGCCAAGACCCTTGCCGGGGCCCCAGCAAGCCCCTTGCCAAGGACATCCGCAGGGCCACCATCAGGCCCACGCCGACTAAACCTCCACCACCATACGCATGCAGCTGCCGACCCAACCAGCTGGGCAGGCACCTGCATGGCGGCATGCAGATCTTCGTGAAGACCCACCACTGCGCCACCTCAGCTGCCTACCTACCTACATGGCATCACAGGCATCGCTGGCCAGGGCGCGTGTCGACACAAGAAGGAGCAGTGACGGACGAGACAGGTTTCTCCCCCGTCCCCGATAAAGCAAGGACACCTAAGCAAGACGCATTAAATGTGCCTTATCATGTAATGCGAGGGATAACCTCGCATCACTGTACCCTTTCCATCTCTTGTGTGCCACTGTGGTGACCCCTTTTTCTATAAAAGGAGGCCCGAGGCGACCAGGAGAAGGATTCGGCTTTTTTGGAGCTCCTAATGCCCCAGAGCTAGCTCCAGAACAGGAATATACAACCACCGAAGGAGGAGTAGGGTTTTATGCATCCTCGCGGCCTGAACCTGGATAAACAAACTATGTACTATCTGTTTGATCTGCTCTTCTCACGACCCCGTGCCCCGCTTACCGTAGTAGGGATTCTTGTGATCCCATAGGTGTCGTTCCCACCGACAACCGCCTGTCAAGTTTCGTACCATTTGGACTTCGTTTGATACTCCATCGGTTAACCGAGGGACCGAAAAGGCCTCGTGTGTGTTGCAGCCCAACACCCTTCCAAACTGGCCCAAAACCCACCTTAACCCCTTCTACCATCTAGAGCGTTCGATCACGATCGCATGGCCGCAAACCGCACCTCATTTGGAGCTTCCTAGCTCCCTCTACCTCTATAAATAGGCCCCTCCTTTTCATTTTCGGGTCTTTTTCCCCGAAACCCTAGTCTCCTTCCTCTCCAGCCGCCGGACATGTCCAAAGTCTAGCCGGACGCGTCCGTGCACCGCCCCGGAGCAATCAGGCGCTGACACATCACCCGCCCGGCGCCCCACATCGCCACGATCTGCGCCGACCCTTGAGGCCCGCCGCGGGCCCTCCTTGGCCCATCCGCCGCGCCGCCCCTTCTCCTCCCTGAGCCGACGAGCCACCGCGCCACCTCGACACCGGCGCCCACCGCTCTGCCGCCGCCTCGACCGGTCCGGCTGCTCCGCGCCCGCATCGTCGACGCCGCGCCTCGCCGCCATTGCCGTCCCCAACTCCGGCGCCGTTCCCCGCGTTGACCACCGCCTCCTCCTCCCGGCTGGATCTCCAAGTCCGGCGACGTCCCGCGACATCTCCGGCGCTGATCCGACGAACCTCGACCTCCGTGAAGCTACAGTGCCCCGGATCTGGATCTGGGACGAGGGTTGACTTTTTTCCTTCGAACCCTAATTTTTATGCATACTTTGACATGCCATAACTCTGCATCCGTAGCTCCAATTCATGCGTGTAGCATATCAAAATGTTCGTCTCGACGAGTACATAATTTCATCTCATTGCATCATTTTCATTTTAGCTCATCTTGATGCCCGAAATGCTGTTGGAAGAGGGCTATGTGAGGAAAGTTTCAGATCTGTTTCAGCAAATGACCTTTTGTCATTTTTGCCATGATTAATGTGTGCATGCTTTGATCCTGAGCTCTACATGTGTTTTGATGTATGCTATGTTATCTTTACAGAGGTGCTTGCCATGTATTTTTGTGATCTTCGTGGTCACTAGAACAAGCATGCAAAGTAGCTTACTCAATGATGCTGATTTCAGGGACTTAGAATTTCACTAAGTCCTTGTCCTGATTTTGTTGTTATGCCATATGTTCATGTTGTTTCCTAGTGATACGTGCCTCTTTTGAGGATGATCAGTAAGGATGTTTTGTTAATATTGTGTTGCTCTATCCATCCATGTCTTTGTTTGCATTTATGGAGCACCCTATCTTGAGTGAATCAAGCTCTACTTTTGCTATAAAATGTTCCTGGCAGATTGTTAACATGTTTAGCGATTTTGCCGAGCTTGTTGTTGTGGATCCGTGCATGGTATGATGTTGTTCTTGCCATTTCTAGCTTCTATGACATGTCTTATTGAAGGGTGTATGCTTAGATTATCATGCCATTCTCTGTAGTGAGTGCATCGAGCTCGTAAACATGCCTACTTGTTAATCTGTTTTGCATGCTCCAGTTTTTCTCCAAGTCTGAATCTGTTTATACTTTTGCTATGTTCACATGCTTGCAATTGTATTTTCTGATCCCTTTTGGCTCAAGGTCACTAAGGGACTTTTGTTATATGCTTATAGTAGCTTCATGCCATGCCTTTCTTTGCCATGATATGTTCTGGTAGCATGAAGTTTTCATGCTCTAAAGTTTTCTTCCTGATGATAAATTCCTGATATGCTGTTAATTTCACAAAGTCTGAAACCTGTTATCATTTGCACTTTTGCCATGCTTGTTTGAACATGTTAATGAGTGAATTAGCCGTAGCTCAGTGTTCATCTTTTGTCAAGCATCATGAGTGGATCCCTGCCATTTATTTTGTTGCCATTTGTGAGTGCTGTACCATATTTAACTTGATGCATTTAGATGGCTACTTGCTGTTTAGCGCAGACCGGTGCCATATTTGTTTTGCTTGCCATTTCCAAACCGTGCATCCGATTCCGGTGATCTTTATATCGATTTCGATCAAAATCACCTCACCTTTCCAGTGGCACTCTTGGATTTCCAAGTTGAGGCCAGGTTCAATCATTCCTTTGCAAATCTTGCATATGCATCACATACCGCATCCCGCATATCATACCATGTTTGCATCATGTTGCTTGAGCATTGCACGTGGTTGATTGTGTTCCTTTGTGCTTGTTGCTCTTGTTTGGGTAGAGCCGGGAGACGAGTACATGAACGAGGAGCCCGTTGAGTACGCCTACAAGGATCAAGGCAACTTTGAGAACTTTGCAGGCAAGATGACCACACCCTTGGAATCACTTCTATCTTTGCTTGCTAGATGCTCGCTGTTTTGCTATGCCTATGCTATGATACCTACCACTTGCTTATCATGCCTCCCATATTGCCATGTCAAACCTATAACCCACCTTGTCCTAGCAAACCGTTGTTTCGCTATGTTGCTGCTTTGCTCAGCCCCTCTTATAGCGTTGCTAGTTGCAGGTGAAGTTTGGAGATCGTTCCTTGTTGGAACTTGTTTATTGTTGGGATATCACCATATTATCTTGTTTATCTTAATGCACCTATATACTTGGTAAAGGGTGGAAGGCTCAGCCTTATGCCTGGTGTTTTGTTCCACTCTTGGCGCCCTTGTTTCCGTCATGTCGGTGTTATGTTCCTGGACTTTGCGTTCCTTACACGGTTGGTTTATAATGGGAACCCCTTGACAGTCCACCTTGAGTAAAACTCCTCCAGCAATGCCCAACCTTGGTTTTACCATTCGCCACCTAGCCTCTTTTTCCCTTGGGTTTCTGGAGCCCAAGGGTCATCTTTATTTAAACCCCCCCAGGCCAGTGCTCCTCTGAGTGTTGGTCCACCTTGTCAGCCGCCGGTGGCCACTAGGGGCAACTCTGGGCTGGCTTATCGGAAGTTTGGACAATCTGAGTGTGCCCTGAGAACGAGATATGTGCAGCTCCTATCGGGATTTGTTGGCACATTCGGGCGGTGTTGTTGGACTTGTTTTACCATTGTCGAGGATGTCTTGTAACCGGGATGCCGAGCCTGATCGGATTGTCTTGGGAGAAGGAATATCCTTCGTTGACCGTGAGAGCTTGTGATGGGCTAAGTTGGGACACCCCTCCAGGGATTTGAACTTTTGAAAGCCGTGCCTGCGGTTATGGGAAGATGGGAATTTGTTAATGTCCGGTTGTAGAAAACCTGAAGTTGATCTTAATTAAAATACATCAACCGCGTGGGTTACCGTGATGGTCTCTTTCCGGCGGTGTCCGGGAAGTGAACACGGTGTTGGAGTTATGCTTGACGTAGGTTGTTCTAGGATCACTTCTTGATCATAGTTGTTCGACCGTGCTTTGCCTTCTCTTCTCGCTCTCATTAGCATATGTTAGCCACCATATATGCTAGTCGCTTGCTGCAGCTCCACCTCATACCATTAGCCTTCCTATAAGCTTAAATAGTCTTGATCGCGAGGGTGTGAGATTGCTGAGTCCACGTGACTCATAGTTTACTTCCAAACCAGATGCAGGGACCAATGATACCGTTCCAGATGATATGACCGAGCTCAAGTGGGAGTTCGATGAAGACTCTCGCCGTTACTATGTGTCTTTCCTAGATGATCAGTAGTGGTGCCCAGTTGGGGCGATCGGGGACTTTGTCGCATTTGGGGGTTGATCTTTATTTTGGTACCGTAGTCGGACCCTGAATGTATTGGATGAATGTAATGACTTATATATGTATTTGTGTGACGTGGCGAGTGTAAGGCAACTATGTATCCTTTCCCCTTTATTTATTTACATGGGTTGTTGTGAAGATTACCTCACTTGCGACATTGCTTTCAATGTGGTTATGCCTCTAAGTCGTGCTTCGACACGTAGGAGATATAGCCGCATCGAGGGCGTTACAAGTTGGTAATCAGAGCCTTGCCCGACCTTAGGAGCCCCCTGCTTGATCAAATCGTTGGCGTTGTTGAGTCTAGAAATTTTTTTTGAGTCATTTAGGAATTATATATATAGGAGAGTTAGGAATTCTTTTTACTCCTCAGTCCCTTCGTTGCTCTAGTGAGGCCTCCTGACATAGTGTTTTGACTCTTCTCTTCTCAAATTTCACTAATTTTTTTAGGATCACGCGGGTATATTGGAATCGTTCTGATGGTTTTGTGACAAGAACATTCTTCTTGGTGCCTCCTGACATTTAGGGGTTGTGGAAGTGTCCCGGGGAGTTGAGCTCCGAGGTGTTGCCATCACAATTTTATCGTTGCAGTTCAGGAATACCTGAGTTTTGCCGACATAAAAAATCTCTTTTATGCAGTTATTGGTGAGATAACCTCGACGCCACCCAGTACTGGGCGGGAGTTCGAGAGTATCGCCATAACTCGTATAACGGATGCTTTTTGAAGGTTGAGGTAAACGATTTCCGAAGGTTTCTTGGTTATGTGTTGAAGGATGGATACAGCTGGATGTAGGATTTGCTAGCTTTGGGTGAGATATTATGCTTCCCCTGTATCCCCAATACCTGATTGCATAACCGGAAAGGTTCGGGAGTTTCATAGGTGGGAATTCTTGTAGCTCTAGTTCTTCTTCCGTGGATATTTGGTTTGGGATTGGGTAATCCTCACCAAGTATTTGTTCTTGTCCGTACCTTGTTGTTTTATTCTTCTACCTCTATCTAAGTGGCTTCTCAATTTATGGAAATGTGACCATTTCAATTGGAATGCATTCGTTCGTTTTGTTCGGATGTGAAGACTATAAGTTGCAATTTCTATGCGTTTGATTCAGCTTGAATTTTTGTCTGTCAAGATGCTAATGGATGTCACCCTCTTCAGGATGGCTCCTGCTAAAGGCAACAATCAGAATCAGGATCCACCACCACCACCTCCACCTCCGGAGGCATGTCAAGCTGTGATGGCCGCTATCAATGCAAACACACAGCTGATCAAGCAAATTCTGCAAGAGCGCAACCAAGGCCATGGCAACAATCAGAATCAGTTTGCTACACTCAACTAGTTCCTCGCTAATCAGCCAAAGACCTTCAGCAACTATGTTGAGGCCTCAGACGCTGATGATTGGCTCGTGGATATATGCAAGCATTTTGAGTGCAGCAATGTCAGGCCTGAGGACTTTGTCAAGTTTGCCTCCTTCCAACTCAAAGACCAAGCTGCAGAATGGTTTCAACAATACAAAGATTCCAGAGGAGGCCGTGCGATTACCTGGGATGAATTCTGTCAAGACTTCAAAGCTCATCATATTCCTCAGAGTGTGCTTGAGAGCAAGCGTGAGGAATTCCGCAACCTAAAGCAAGGCTCTTTGTCTGTTTACCAGTACACCATCATGTTTCAAAAGCTCACCCGTTTTGCTAAGCAAGACGTCCCTGACGAGAAGAGCATGATATACCAGTTCAGAGGTGGTCTCAGAGAAGAACTCCAGCTTGCTCTCGTCCTTTTTGAGCCCAAGAAGTAAGATGAGTTACACAACATGGCAATGAAGCAAGAGGCTGCCAACTGAAGTGCGATGCTTCCAAGAAGCCAGTCAAAGATGCAACTCCTCCTTCCTCAACTCAAGTGGCTAAGCACCAAAAGTATTGGCTGCCTCCTCCTCCGTTGCGCCAGCCTTATCAATAGGAGAGCAAAGGTGGCAATGGATCTTGCCACCCACCCAACCCAGGCTTTCAGAACAAGACTTCATCTCAAGCTCCAAGATCAAGTGCTCCGTATCACCGTTCGCTTTCGGAGGTCACGTGCAACAAGTGCCAACAGAAGGGTCACTATGCCAACAAATGCTTCAATCAGAGGAGTCTTCCTCCTCCTCCTCCTGTTAGATCAGCAAGTACCGCAGTGGTCAAGCATAACCCCAAGCACGCCAAGGTCAACTTGATGAATGCAGCTCAGGCAGAGGACTCGTCATCATGGGTAACCTTCCTGTTAACGATGTTCCTGCAAAAGTTCTCTTTGACACTGGTGCATCGCATTGTTTCATCTCGAGACCTTTTGCATCTAAGCATGAGTTGTCTTCTCAATAGCATGAGTTGTCATCTCAAGTTTTGCATAAACCGCTAGCAGTTGTATCACCGGGTAAATGCTTGCTCGCAAACTACGAGGTTCCGGATATTTCTATTATGATGGGCGACTTCAAGTTTCTGGCTTCTCCAATGGTCCTTGGTAACTCGGATATTGATCTTATTCTCGGAATGGACTGGCTTTGTCGGGGGTTGGGTGCGACATATCCCAAAGGATGGCTTATCATGGTGGGGGCGAGTAGAACGTCGCCGGTGCCTGGAAACGGGATGAGGCATAGACATGCACGCCGGCGAATCTTACCCAGCTTCAGGGCTCTCCGGGGAGATAATACCCCTACTGCTGCTCTGCGGGGTCTCCCCATGATCACTATGGCAAAGTGTTTACACGATTGCTCCTAGAGCTGTTTCCTGGAGGTAGGAGAGGGCAAGGCTAGCTCTCTCTCTCCTATATGATCTGGTCTGGAGCTAATGGATGCTAACCCTTTGCATGGGTGCCCTGGGGGGTTTATATAGGCCTACCCCCTAAGGGTACAATGGTAATCCGGCTGGACGTGGGCCCAGCCGTTAGTGCCTCTCGCCTCCGTATTCTGCGCCGACTGCTGGGGCCCGCCGACTGGTGGGCCCCGCCGACTGGCCAGGTACAGAGCCGACAGGCCGCGTCCGCCGCGGGCGGGTCTTGCCGGCTGCTGATTACTGTAGCCGTGCTTCTGATGACGCGGGCTTGATCATGGAGTCGTGGCAACAGCCCCGCCGCCTGGCGGGCGATCACTATTGCCACTCTCCATCACATCTGATTAATGGCGCATGGGCCCCAGGGGAAGGGTCTGGCTGACTCCGGGGGCCGACTGGTGGCGCACTTGCCGTCTCCTGGGGTCCCACTGACTGGTGGGACCCGCCGCCCTAGGGCCATACAGACAAGCCGTCGTGGGCGCAGGATTCGGTCCTTCGGTGCTGATGTCAGGGCCAGCACGGCAACCGTGCCACGCCGAACGGAGATCTCCCTGGGTACGGCGTGCTGTGGCCATGCCTGCCCTTGGTATGGGGCGGGAGCGGGCTTTACTGTAGCCACTCCCCGGCTCCGTCCCTCCCGATGAGGATATGGGGTTCGTTGGAGTCGCGGGCCGACTCCCCAAAGCCGGCTTCTCTGGAAGTCACCAGTCAGGAGTCGGCTTATCCTGAAGTGGTCCCCGAGACTCGGCTGTGAGTGGGCGGTCGGCCGCCTTGCCGTCGACTTCTCAGAAGGCGGATCTTCATCCTGGGGTCTTGAGGGGCGCAGCCTGCCCCGATGTCTTGAAAGGTTCTGGGGCTCGGGTTGGCCTACCCATGGCCCATTACTCCGACAGTAGTCCCCGAAGCTGGTGAGGCGCCGCGGACGATCGGCCGAGAAGCCTCAGCAGTTTCTCTTTCCAGGTGCTCGTCACATGGTTCTTGCTGACTCCCGCCGGGCCGACTAGAAGGAGTCGGACCCTCCCAACTCTGGCTTGCATAGTATTTCGAACGTCATGGCGGGATCCAAGAAGCGTGCTGGCTAAGCTCCCAGGACACCGCCCGTTCCGGGCTTGTCACGTGGCAACGCGTGGCCGGGCCAGTCTGCCAGCCTACGTGCGACGGGATAGGACCGTAGGGGGGGGCGCAATTACCGTGCCTCGGCGCTCCAGCGGATTCGCTGTAGCCCGAGTGGACGGTTGGGATTCTTGCAAAGTTACTGCATGCAGTAACTTTGTCGTGGAAACGTGGGGGTCGTGGGGTCGTGGGCGTAGTAAATCCACGACCGCCCCCTCGGCTTTGCAGCCCATGAGGCTATAAGTAGGGGAAAGAGGGGGGCGCGGCAGAGCACGCGTGCCCCTCCTTCTCACTACTCCTTACTCTTCTCCTTCTTCTCCTTCTTCGCTCCGCCGCGCGCCCAAGCTTCAACGAACGCCGCGGCGATCAGCTCGCGATGAGTTCTTCTTCTGCCGCCGCGCCTCCCCCGGTGCGCTCCGGCACCTGGGACGGCTCAGAAGTTCACGACGACCACATCGAGTTCCTCCGCAAGACTCGTCGGCTCCCCGACGAAGATTACGTGCGGGTGCGTCTTGCGCCGAGGGGGGAGATTTCCCCCGTGCCGCAGGAGGGCGAGCGGGTCATCTTCCGCTCGCACTGCCTGCGCGGGTTGGGGCTGCCGGCGAGTAGCTTCTTCCAATCTTTTCTGGAGTTCTACGGCCTCCAGCCGCACCACCTCACGCCCAATACGGTGGTGCTGCTATTCGCCTTTGTGGCCTTGTGCGAAGGCTTCCTCGGAGTCCTCCCCACCCTCGAGCTCTGGGGGGAGTTCTTCTTCTCCAAGCTCGGCACCTAGGCTGCAGGCGTGCCGGCTCAATGCGGCAGTTTCATTGCCGTGCGAAGGTTGGGGGCCGACAACCCCTTCCCCACCATCTCGGTGATAAAGTCAGTGAAGATGTGGCAGCGATCGTACTTCTACGTCAGGAGCGTCTCTACGAGGGGCGACTGGGTCAACCTGCCGGCTTTCGAAGCCGGCCCGCCGGCTGGGAGACTGCCCAATTGGTCGTACCGGGCCAAGTCGCTGACACCTGCGGGAGCCGGTGCCGTCACGCGTCTCCAAGTGCTGACGCAGTCGGAGGGCTTGACTGGTCCAAACCTACTGGCTGCCTTCGTGGCGCGCCGAGTTCTCCCGCTCCAAGGTCGCCCCCACATGATATGCCAAATGAGCGGGCACCGTGACCCGAGTCGGATGTGCACCAACGACATGCCTCACGAGGAGGTGGCCTACATGGTGAACTACCTCTCGAACTGCAAGCTCCTAGAGGATTGGCGGTTCGGCAAGGAGCCATACTCCCGCACCAACCCCCCGCCCGTAGTGAGTTGCCTTTTCTTTCTTTCTTTGGATTGTCTTCTTTCTTGCCGAGTTTGTTTTGTGCAGCCTGACCAGTCGGCTTTGGTCAGAATCCCCTCCTCCATCCACCATCCGGCACCACGGGGCCGGCCCGCGAGTTCCCTGCCGACCGGGCAGAGAGTGACGTCGACGACCCCGATCTGGGAGCGGCAGCTTTGGAAGATGACGCGGAGCGAGGAGGAGGAGTAGTAGGCGGCTCCAGGCCTTCGGCCACTTTCGCCAACTGGCCTGACGACGAGGCTGAGGGAGAAGTCGCCCCCCGCCATCGGCCAGGAGCCAGCGAGCCTGGCGCGGGCTCTTCTGCCGCGCCGGGTGCTCCAGGCGGCGGGAAGAAGCATAGGGCCGTGCCGACCTTGTTAGGAAGTCGGCCGAAGAAGCCCAAGGTTCGGCTGCGGCGAGCCGGCGGGACGAGGCGGCTGTGAAGGCCATCTGCTTCCGTAAGGAAGTGAAGAAGCCGCCACTGGTCTCCGTGTGAGTATTCTGTCTCAACTCTTTATTCTTTCTTTGTGGCTTTGTCTGAGTCTTTTACTTTCTTCCCTTGCTTCAGGGCTTCCCTCACTCTTGAGAGGGTCGTCGCCGCCTCTGTCATGGGGTCAGCGGAGACGTCCACCTCCACTCGGTGGACTGACCCCGCCGCCGACCTCCAGGAGGCGACAGAGCGGAATGCGCAGGAGAAGCGCAATGAGGAAGAGGTCGCCCGCCTGGAGAAGGTGGAGGCCGATAAGGCGGAGGCCTCCGCCAAGAAGAAACTGGCCGAGGCCGAGGCCGTCGTTGCGACGAAGCGGCAGGCTGAGGAGGCCGCGCACTGCCAATCGACGGTGTTCGTCACCCCGCTGAACTCTGCGCCGCCGCCTCCGGAGTGCACGGGGAAGACTGGGGAAGCCGGTGGCGAGAACCCCGTCATGGAGAGGGAAGGTGACTACTCTTCCACGCCGGACGTGATCGTTCCGCCGCCGCCTCCGCCTCCATCTGGGAGCGCGCAAGGCAAACGGCCAGCGGACCCTCTGGTGCCGCCGACCGAAGACAAGGCCGTGGCGAGGCTACTCCTCCAAGTCGGCTCGCCAACGCGCCACCGTCTGGAGAAGGTGACTTCGGCACCCCGCCCCCTGGAGGTCGGCACCGCCAGCTCGGCGATCCCAGACGCAGAAGCAACGAGCGCCGCACCCATTGGGTGGGTGCGAGGAGGCGGCACAGGGCCGCTGAACCAGGCGCTTCTATACGTCCAGGCGAAGCTTCGAGCTGAGGGCGACGCCATCCAGAACTACACCAAGGCGTACTTGGCATCGTGGGCAGCCGTCCAGGTATGTTTTCTCTTTTGTCCTCTCCGTGGGGGCGCGCTAGCGCACCCACTGGGTGTATCCCCGAGTTTCGGGCCGGTTGCTGAGAAGGCGGCCCGGAACTCCAATTGGTGAGCTCCGGGTACTAACTTTTGCCTGAAACACTTGTTGCAGGACTACCACAACCTCCGCATTACTGCCTTCAACCATAACGTTGAAGAGCTGGGCAAGTGGACCGCCGACTTGTCGGAGAGCGTGAATAAGTCATTTTTCTTCTTTTGTGGGGACGCGCTGGCGCACCCGCGGGCTGTAGTCCCCGAGATTCGGGTCGACTTCTGAGCAGTCGGGCCGGATCTCCCCGGCGACCTTCTTTATTGATGACTTAATACCTTCTTTCTTCCTTCTCTTCAGAAGCCAACGCTGTTCTTCAACAGAAGCTGAGCGAAGCCAACTCCGCGCTGCACGCCAAGGGGGAGGAGTGCAGCAAGCTCGCCAGAGAGCGCGATCTGCTGGCCACTCAATTGGCAGAGTAGAGGGAGCTGCATGCGAAGACGCAGAAGGAGGCGGAGGAGGCATAAACCACCCTCCTGGCCGAGTTCACGAGCGAGCGCTCCTCCTGGACTGACAAAGAGGCACTGCTAGCCTCCGGCTTCCATGAGATTGAAGACATTGTTGATGGTGGGTTTCTTTACTTTCTTTCTTCGAGCTGCCGATTATAAATTGTGCGGATCCTGATTTTTGACTTGTTTCTTCGTTTCTTCTGTCTTGGCAGACTTCTTTCCTGGGCACTCGCAGGACGCCATCCAAGCCATCGAGGCTGACCGTGAAGGTCAGAGGGCGGAAGGTGCAGAGATCGCCGCCGACGCCCCCCGAACCCTTGATGAGCATATACTGAGCATCGAGGCTCGCCTTCGGCCGACTCACCGGATGCTGCGCCGGCTTCAACATGTCGGTGCCCAAGCGATTGCCACCCTGTGGCCGGACATGCAGGCTCACGCACCCCGATCGGACTGCCGACTGGCTGGAGGTCGCGGCTGGTCGTCTTGAGGCCTGGAAGGGTTCCTCGGCCCGAGCTGGAGCGCGCCGGGCCTTGGAGTTCGTCAAGGCGTGGTATCCGGGGCTGGACTTAGACCGGCTGGCCACACTCCGGTCGGAGGCCAGCCGGAGCTGGCAGCCGCGGAAGACGCCCTCGTCAAGCGTGCTGCGGCGATCGCCGAGTACACCGACACCAGCATCTTCGTCCCCGAGCGGTCTGAAGACGGCGAGGAGGTACGCGGAGTGGTTTGGGATGACCCAGACTACGGCGAGGACTCGGCGGAGGTGATCGGTTCCAGCGCCGAGGAGGAAGGCGAGCGGAGGACGGAGGCGAGGCGGAAGAACCAGAAGACGGAGCAGACGGCGGCCTCAGCTCGACCGCGCCTCCAGCAACGAGCCGCGCGACGAGCCGACTGCCGCCGGAGGCGATCAAGCCGAGACTGCCCGGCCGGCCGCCCCAACGCCTGACGCTGCGCCTCCTCCGACCTCTGAATCCGTCTGCCGCTTCCTAGCTGCCGCCTTATCTTTATTTTATCTGCTTTAGTAGTCTTGAAGAACTTGTTAATTTGCACAATTCCACCCGCGGGGTGTATTTTGAACTTCTGCTCGAAGATTCGGCCAAGGGCCTATGCTATGTAAATATTTATCCGAATTCTATCTTTTCTTGCTCATTGCTCTTTTGGCCTTTTCCTTTGCCGCTTTCCCTTAGTTGCCTAGCTTGCCCGTCGGGCAGCCGCTCTGCGGACTGTCGTTGGATCAAATGCTTGGCTACTTTGGCAAGGAAGTACTTAGCCGTTTTAGAGTTTTTTTAGCAAGTTGGATAGAAGGCCGTGAGCCGACTGGTTAATAGTCGGTTTGAGAAAAAAGGCTGGAAGCCGGCTTGAGCTATGTTTTATGCTTTGAGTCCTTAGCCATTTTTTGTGCGAGGGCCATTCTACCTTACTCCTTCCACCGTACAATTCGCTCTGCGAGCTGTGGCTTCTGACAGGAGATGGCTTAGGCACCACACACTACTTGTCCTGCTGCAGGAAGCATTTCATAGTGCAAGGCGGCAAGTCCCCGGGCCGACCTATCGAACCCGGTGCCAAGTGGCATAACGAAAAGTAACATACTCGTAGGCATAATTTTCATTATATAGACAAAAGAGGGCAGTCCCCGAGCTCGTCTCGGGGGGCCCGAAGTCTTGATACTTTAATACAAAAGGTAACATAGTACATACTGCATCAGCTGTAAAATCTTTGAAGGAGATTTGCATTCCATGGCCGCTCTGTCTCTTTGCCGGAGTCGTCCCTCTTGCGTGCTCGGGGCTTCTGAGCGTCAATAAAGTATTTGAGTCGTTGCCCAGCACTTTGCTGATGATGAAAAGGCCTTCCCAAGGCGCCGACAGCTTGTGCTGGCCGGCTGTTCGCTGGATCAGCCGGAGCACAAGGTTGCCTTCTTGGAAAGATCTTGGCTTGACCTTCCTGTTGTGGTATCGACGCAGGCTCTGCTGGTAGATGCTGGACCAGCTGAGTGCCAAGCTGGACCAGCTGAGTGCCAACAGCCAGCCCTCTTCCAGTAGATCAACGCCGTCTTGACGTGCTTCTTCTGCCTCCTCCTCGGTGTACATGGTGACTCGCGGGGAGTCGAACTCTATGTCCGTTGGGATGACGGCTTCGGCACCGTAGACGAGGAAGAAAGGCGTGAAGCCGGTTGACTTGTTTGGAGTCATGCGCAGACTCCAGAGGACAGCTGGTAGCTCGTCGAGCCAGCAGCCAGCCGAGCGCTCCAGAGGCTCGATCAGCCGGGGCTTGATGCCGGATAGGATAAGGCCGTTTGCTCGCTCCACCTGGCCGTTTGACTGTGGATGGGCGACGGACGCTAGGTCCAGTCGGATGCCCTGTGTTGCGCAAAAACGGGCCAAGGCGCCTTTGGCAAAATTTGTGCTGTTGTCGGTGATGATACTGTGTGGTATGCCGTACCGAATTGTGATATCGGAGATGAAAGTCACGGCAGTCAGACCGTTCAGTTTCTTGATTGGCTTCGCTTCTATCCACTTGGTGAACTTGTCCACTGCGACAAGTAAGTGAGTTAAGCCACCTCGTGCTGTCTTGAATGGTACCACCATGTCTAGACCCCAAACTGCGAAAGGCCAGGCAATGGGGATGGTCTTGAGTGCAGAAGCTGGCTGGTGCGGCTTGGAGCTGAACTTCTGGCACCCTTTGCATTTTTGGACCAATTCCTTGGCCTCTTCTAAGGCAGTCGGCCAGAAGAAACCGTGTCGAAAGGCTTTTGCGACGAGTGCTCTTGAAGCCGCATGGTGGCCGCACTCGCCTTGATGGATGTCTTTGAGAATTGCTTCGCCTTACTCTGGCTCTACGCAGCGCTGGTAGACACCAGTGACGCTGCGCCTGACCAGCTCTCTGTTGACTATGGTGTAGGCTGCCGCTCGGCGTTGTACTTGCCCAGCTGAGGTCTCATCAGTCGGCAGCTCTTTGCTCACCAGGAATTTGAGGATGGCTGGGCCCATGAGGGTGCTGCTATTTCTTCGACTGCCAGAACTGCGACTTGGACGAGGGCGGTTGGGCTAGGAGGCGGCGGGTTGGAGTCAACAACCGCTTGCTGGGTTACTGAAGTCCCCGGGTCGACTGGCGCGGCTCTTGGGCCGAGTTCTGGAGTCTTCGAGGCCGCCGCTGAAGTCCCCGGGCCGGCCTGGACTGTGGTGACTTTGGAGCCATCTCCCAAAATCCCCGTACCGTCTATCGGGGCTCTGGAGTCGGATCTGACTTCTTCGGGAGGAGCCGGCACGAAGATGGAGTCTGATTCTGGTGAAGGCTTGACAGACGTCTTGAGGAGGCGTTGAAGGGCGACGCCGGATGGTATTGCTTGGCGGGTAGAGCCGATTCGTGCCAAGGCATCTGCTTGGTCGTTGTTGTTTCTTGGCACATGGAGGAACTCGCACCCCTCGAAATACCCACTGAGTTGTTGCATGAGGAAACGGTAAATCGCCATGTTTGCATCTTTGGCATCCCAGTCACCAGATGACTGTTGGACCACTAAGTCCGAGTCGCCATAACAAAGGATTCGGCGAATGCCAAGTTCTTTGGCAAGCCGGAGCCCGTGAATGAGTGCCTCGTACTCGGCGATGTTGTTGGAGGTGGCAAAATGGATTTGCAGTGCGTATTTGAGCTTGTCGCCTTTAGGAGAGGTGAGGACGACGCCGGCTCCCAAGCCGGTGCGCATCTTGGAGCCATCGAAATGCATCCACCAATGGGTGGAGTCGGGCGCTGGAGGTAGGTACTGGGTCTCGGCCCAATCGACGAGAAAGTCGGCCAGTGCTTGTGACTTGATGGCGGTGCAGGGCTGGTAGTGGATGGTGTGGGAGCCAGCTCTATGGCCCACTTGGCCACTCGGCCAGAAGCATCTCGGCTTTCGATGATCTCGGCAAGTGGGGCCGTGCAGACCATAGTGATTGGATGCTCTTGAAAGTAAGGCTTCAATTTCTTGGCGGTAAAGTGCACGCCATAGCACATATTCTGGTAGTGAGGGTAGTTCTGCTTGGAGGCAGACAGTACTTCGCTCAGGTAATATACTGGTCTCTGGACAGGTAGTGCCTTGCCTTCCTCCTTGCGTTCCACTACAATGACCGTGCTGACTACCCAGCTGGTGGAGGCGATGTACAGGAGCATAGGTTCCTTAGGAGTCGGAGCCGCCAGAACGGGTGGAGTAGTCAGCATCTTCTTTAGCTGGAGAAAAGCTTCGTCCGCCTTGTGGTTCCACTCGAAAAAAGTGGTCTTCTTCATGAGTTGGTATAAGGGGAGAGCTTTCTCGCCGAGCCGACTGATGAATCGGCTGATGGATGCCAAGCAGCCGGTGAACTTTTGCACGTCCAGCAGTCAGCTGGGTACCTCCATCCTCTCAATGGCCTTGATCTTTACACGGTTGCATTCTATGCCGCGTTCAGAGACCAGGAAGCCAAGGAGTTGGCCAGCTGGTACTCCAAAGACGCACTTCTCGGGGTTGAGCTTGATCTAGAATCGGCGCAGGTTCTCAAAGGTCTCCTTGAGGTCTTCCAGCAGTGTTCCACACTTTTCCGTCTTTACCACCACATCATCCATGTAGACATGGGCGTTCCTGCCGAGCTGCTTGAGGAGGCACTTCTACATGCAACGCTGAAAGGTGGCGCCGGCATACCTCAAGCCGAACGTCATGGTGAGGTAGCAGAAAGCTCCAAACGGCGTGATGAAGGCGGTCTTCAGTCTGTCGGCCGGGTTCAGCTTGATCTGGTGATATCCTGAATATGCATCTAAAAAACTCAACAGCTCGCATCCAGCGGTGGAGTCTATCACTTGATCAATTCTTGGTAGGGCAAATGGGTCCTTGGGGCAGGCCTTGTTGAGGCTCGTGTAGTCAATACACATTCGCCACTGCTTGTTCTTCTTCAGTACTAGGACCGGATTTGCTAGCCACTCTGCAAAGAATACTTCCATAATGAAGCCGGCTGACAGGAGTCGGGCTATCTCTTCTCCTACAACTCCTCTCTTCTCTTCTGATAGGCGGTGCAGGGGCTGCCTGACCAGCTTTGCATCAGATCGGACATGTAGCTTGTGCTCGGCGAATTCCGTCGGTACACCTTTCATGTCTTTGGGGGACCATGCGAAGATGTCCCGATTCTCATGGAGGAAATCGACGAGCTCGCCTTCCTATTTGCTGTCGAGGTTTGCGCCTACGACAGCGTACCTCTCTGGGTGCTTCGGATCCAAGGGTATCTTCTTTGTCTCCTTGGCCGTCTTGAACGAGCCCTCAGCCTCCGACTCCTTTGGGTTGGGCGACATCTCTGGCTGCTTGCCGGCCATCGCCACAACCTGCTCAAGGAGCTGCTTCTCGGCCGCGATCACCAGGGACTTGGCTAGCCGACTGCTCTCAGCCGCATAGGCAGACGACTTCCGGTAATCGCCGGCTACAGTCAGAATTCCCCTGGAACTGGGCATCTTCATTTTGAGGTAGGTGTAGTGGGGGACCGCCATGAACTTGGCCAAGGCGGGTCGGCCAAGTAGTGCATGGTATGGGCTCTCGAGGTCCACCACCTCAAACCAAACTGACTCTCGGCGGAAGTTATCTTTGTCTCCAAAGAGGGCGTCCATCAGGATCTTGCCGATTGGTGAGCAGGAAAGCCCGGGAACAATGTCGTGGAACACAATCTGGCTGCTTTGAAGCTGTCTTTGCTTGATTCCTAATTTCTCCATGGTGTCCTTGTACAGGATATTGATGCTGCTGCCTCCGTATATCAGGACTGGCGAGAAACGAGCGGCTCGTCTATCCGTGGCAAAGGTGGCCTCTAAGACCAAGGCATAGGAGCCCGGACTTGGCATCACCTCTGGGTGATCAACCCTGCTCCAGCTGATAGGCTTCTCGGACCAGTGCATGAACTCTGGCGTCTCTGATGCTACTGCATTCACCTCTTGTCGCTGCAGCCGCCTGCTGTGTCGATCATCAGCCATACTGGTAAACACCATGTAGGCTCCGTGGTCTTCAGGGTATTCGTCTTGTACTGCGCCGACTGGCCTGACAGCCGGCTGCTGGGGCGGAGGCGGCTGCCCAGCAGGCGGAGGAGGTAGGAGGCCGTCTCCCTTGGCGATCCTGGTGAGCCAGTGGCACTTCCGGGTGGTGTGATTCGACGGCTTCACACCGCTATGGAACTTGCAAGGTCCACCCAGAGTCTGCTCATAGGAGAAGGTCGGCAACCAGTTGGGCTTGCCGCCTTTCTGTCGCTTGGGCGGGGGCTGCCCATCCGGCTGCTGGGCTTCAACTGTTGTGACATGCCGACTGCGGAGCCCTGCGCTTGTGGTCGCTCTGCTGTTGCCGCTGACTGGCATCTCCCGCCGGAGTTCTTGGAGCATGAGGGGCCACTTTGCCAGTTGCGCTGACTTGAATCTCCTCCTTCATGGAGGAGTCGGCCATGGCGTACTTGTCTGCTATGATCAGCAGATCGTCGAGGGTTTCTGGCTCGTCACAGAGGAGCTTGTGCTTGAGGAGGGTGCCTTCTCTGCACCCGGCGGTGAAGTACTCGATAGCCTGCACCTCGTGCACGCCCTCGCAGGTGTTCCGAAGCTCGACCCAACGCGTGAGGTAGTCGCGAGTCAACTCGTCGGGACCTTGCATGCACAAGGAGAGCTGGCGAGGCTTGGGAGGACGCTTGTACGTGTTGGTGAAGTTGCGGATGAATGCTTCAGTGAAGTCGACCCAGCTGTTGATGCTGCGGGGCTTCAGGCTGTTCAGCCATGTCCGAGCCGTGCCCTGGAGCATGAGCGGAACATACTTTACGGCGACACGCTTGTTGCCGTTCACTATACTGACAGCCGTGGAGTAGTCGACTAGCCAGTCTTCCGGCTTCACGGAGCCGGTATACTTAGGCGTGTCTCTTGGGAGTGTGAACCCTCTGGGATAGAGCTCATCTCGAATGCGGGGCCCGAAACAAGGCGGGCCCAACTCGTCTTCTTCTCCCAGTGCCAGGGATCGGTGAAGTCGGTCGATCCGGTGGCGGGCGTCATTTTCTCCGACTCCCTCTCGGCGGCCAAGGCGGTCGCCGAGAGTCGGATGGTCAACAGGCGGCAGGGAGACTCGCCTCTCCTTGCGAGGAGGAGGAGGCGGATAGTCGTCCCGTCGTTCCACTGCTCTCGGGCGGCCGTCTCGGTCATGCTCTATGGTAATGTGAGTCTGACTGTGGCTGACAGCCGGATCCTTGTCTCTTCTTCCTCGGGCGCTGCCAGTCAGCGTCCGAGACGTCGCGCCTTGATCTCGGCGAAGGTCGTCATTTTACCGCTGCGGCGCCTCCGTGCGGCAGCCGGCCTCGTTCTGCGCGGCAGCCGCGTCGAGGAGCTGCTGGACTCGCTCCATCATCAGGCGGCGTTCTTCGCCCTCGAAATTGTCCAGCTCGTCCGCCGCTGCCTGGGTGGCTCAGATGTTCTCCGCTGGTGTAGCATACACAGGGCGACTTGCCCCGAACAGATTGGCGATGGCTACGCCGCGCTGCTGGACCGCGCCAAGGTGGCTGGGCCCTGCCGGGGCCGGCGAGCCGCCAACAGCGCGATCCATCTCTCGCTGGTAGGCTTCTGACAAGCGTCTCATGCTGGCCAGCTTCTTCGCGCCTTCGACGAGCCGAAGGCGGCGCCCCTCCAACGTTTCCGCGTCAGTGTCTTCCGGAATGGGCACAGTCAGGTCTTGTAGCGCCGCACCGAGTGGGTCATGCGCTCCTCCGCCGGGAGGCTCGTCATGACTAATGACGAGCACCTCGGTGATGGTGCTTCCGTCGCTCTCCGCGCGAGGGAGAGGTTCGTCATAGACCACCACATTAGTGGGGAACGCGTCGAGCGACGCGGTGTCCGAGTCGACCAGCATCGGGTCGGTGGAGCCTACAGACTCCAAGTCCATGGCAGGCTCGCCGGAGACGTGGAGTTGATCGAGGAGGCCCACGAGGAGGCTCTCGGAGCCGCCCGTGCCTACGTTGGATGCAGGTTCGTCGGAGAGGCGAACCTCGCCGACAAGTTCGGTGAGGCAGCTGGCTGCGCAGGCGATCTCAACGCCGCGCAGCGCGTCGGCGCAAACTCTGTCTGGCGTGCCTGGCTGGCTGCGCTCGCCAGGGAGGAAAAGGGTTCCCGTCCAGAACAGGTCTACGGACGGCAGTGCACTAGGCCCCATGGTGGGCGTCAAATGTCGGGGGTTGGGTGCGACATATGCCAAAGGATGGCTTATCATGGTGGGGGCGAGTAGAATGTCACCGGTGCCTGGAAACGGGATGAGGCGTAGACATGCACGCTGGCGAATCTTACCCAGCTTCAGGGCTCTCCGGGGAGATAATACCCCTACTGCTGCTGTGCGGGGTCTCCCCATGATCACTATGGCAAAGTGTTTACACGATTGGTCCTAGAGCTGTTTCCTAGAGGTAGGAGAGGGCAAGGCTAGCTCTCTCTCTCCTATATGATCTGGTCTAGAGCTAATGGATGTCAACCCTTTGCATGGGTGCCCTGGGGGGTTTATATGGACCTACCCCCCAGGGGTACAATGGTAATCTGGCTGGACGCGGGCCCAGCCGTCAGTGCCTCTCGCCTCCGTCTTCTCTGCCGACCGCTGGGGCCCGTCGACTGGTGGGCCCCGCTGACTGGCCAGGTACGGAGCCAACAGGCCGCGTCCGCCGCGGGCGGGTCTTGCCGGCTGCTGATTACTGTAGTCGTGCTTCTGATAACGCGGGCTTGATCATGGAGTCGTGGCAACAGCCCTGCCGCCTGGCGGGCGATCACTATTGCCACTCTCCATCACATCTGATTAATGGCGCATGGGCCCCAGGGGAAGGGTCTGGCCGACTCCAGGGGCCGACTGGTGGCGCACTTGCCGTCTCCTGGGGTCCCACTGACTGGTGGGACCCGCCACCCCAGGGCCGTACAGACAAGCCGTCGTGGGCGCAGGATTCGGTCCTTCGGTGCTGATGTCAGGGCCGGCACGGCAATACTGCCACACCGCACGGAGATCTCCCCGGGTACGGCGTGTTGTGGCCATGCCTGCCCTTGGTAAGGGGTGGGAGCGGGCTTTACTGTAGCCACTCCCCGTCCCCGTCCCTCCCGATGAGGATATGGGGTTCGATGGAGTCGCGGGCCGACTCCCCAAAGCCGGCTTCTCTGGAAGTCGCCAGGCAGGAGTCGTCTTATCCTAAAGTCGTCCCTGGGACTCGACCGTGAGTGGGCGGTCGGCCACCTTGCCGCCGACTTCTCAAAAGGGGGCTCTTCATCCTGGGGTCTTGAGGGGCGCAGCCTACCCCGATATCTTGAAAGGTTCTGGGGCTCGGGTTGGCCTACCCGTGGCCCATTACTCCGACAGGCTTTCTAAGCACAAGGCTCAGCTTGATTGTGCCACCAGGCAGATTCAATTGACTCATTCGTCTGAGGATGTAATTGTCTTTGCCGCAAGGGATAATACCATCCATCTGTTTTCTCTCAATGAGAAGGGCGAGCTGGATGCCATCTCTCAAATTCCAGTCGTTTGCGAATATCAAGACGTCTTTCCAGAAGAGCTTCCAGGAATGCCTCCGCACCGGCCAGTTGAATTTGTCATCGATCTTGAGCCTGGCACGGAACCTGTTTGCAAACGTCCTTACAAGCTTGGACCTGAAGAGTTGAAGGAGCTGAAGAAGCAACTCGATATTCAAGAGCAAATGGGTCTCATCCGACCTAATTCTTCTCAGTGGGGTTGTGGAGTTCTTTTTGTGAAGAAGAAGGATGGAACGGACCAACTTTTTGTCGACTACCGTCCATTGAACAAGAAGACTATAAAGAACAAGTACCCACTTCCCAACATCAACGAGTTGTTTGAACAACTCAAAGGTGCTCAAGTTTTCTCCAAGCTTGATCTCCGTATGGGCTATCATCAGATTCGCATCCGTGAAGAGGATATCCACAAGACAACATTCAGAACAAGCTATGGTTCATATGAATACACTGTCATGTCATTCCGCCTCGTCAACGCTCCGCCAACATTCTCTCGCATGATGAATTTTATCTTCAACGCCTACACAAATGACTTTGTCTTGGTCTACCTCGATGACATTTTGGTCTTTTCCAAGAACAAGGAGGATCATGCCAAGCACTTGCATTTGGTGCTGGATAAGCTCAGAGAACATCAGTTCTATGCCAAGTTTTCAAAGTGCGAGTTTTGGCTCGATGAGGTTCTCTACCTTGGACATATCATTTCTGCCAAGGGCATAGCAGTGAATCCTGAGAAGGTGTCTGCAACTGTGAATTGGGAACCACCTCAGAATGTGAAGCAACTCCGCAGCTTCCTTGGGCTCGCAAGCTATTGTCGAAGGTTCGTTGAGAACTTCTCTAAGATCGCGAAGCCTCTTTCCAACCTTCTCCAGAAGCACGTGAAGTACGTTTGGTCTCCTGAATGTGACATCGCTTTCAACACCCTGAAACAGAAATTAGTCACTGCTCCAGTTCTGACTCCTCATGATGAATCCAAACCGTTCGAGGTCTTCTGTGATGCTTCCCTTCAAGGTCTTGGTGCAGCATTGATGCAAGAGAAGAAAGTTGTGGCCTATACCTTTCGCCAGTTGAAGCCCAACGAGAAGAACTACCCCACTCATGACCTCGAGTTGGCGGCAGTTGTTCATGCTCTGTTAACTTGGAGACATCTCTTATTGGGAAGAAAAGTGGACATCTTCACTGACCACAAGAGTCTCAAGTACATCTTCACTCAGCCTAATCTCCACCTCAGGCAGACTCGTTGGGTCGAAATGATTCAAGAGTATAATCCGAGTATCGAATATACTCCAGGCAAGGCCAATGTAATTGCTGACACATTGAGCAGGAAGGCTTATTGCAATAGTCTGATTCTCAAGCCTTGCCAACCCGAGCTTTGTGAAGCTTTCCGCAAACTCAATCTGCAAGTTGTTCCTCAAGGATTTCTGGGAAACCTCCAAGTCTCTCCTACTTTGGAAGATCAGATTCGTGAGGCTCAACTTCTTGATGCTATGGTGAAGAAGGTGAAGATTGGGATTGCCATGAGTCAACCCAAGTACAAGTGCTATCGTCTCGAGGACAAGCATACTCTATTCTTCGAGGATCACATTGTTGTGCCTAAAGGTGACCTTCACAAAGTCATTATGAATGAGGCTCACAATTCACTCCTCTCTATCCACCCTGGAAGTACAAAGATGCACCATTACCTCAAGCAGTCGTACTGGTGGACTCGAATGAAGTGCGAGATTGCTCAGTTCATGAACGAATGTGATGTCTGCAGAAGAGTGAAAGCAGAACACCAACAACCAGCTGGTCTCCTCCAACCTCTTGCCATTCCAGAATGGAAGTTTGACCACATTGAGATGGACTTCGTGACTGGATTTCCAAAGTCCAAGCGTGGCAATGATGCTATATTTGTTGTCATCGACAAACTCACTAAAGTGGCTCATTTCCTTCCTATCAAAGAATCCATCAAAACAGCTCAATTGGCAGAGCTATATACCTCCCGGATTGTCTCTCTGCACGGCATTCCGCAGTTGATTTCTACAGATCGTGGAAACATCTTCACCTCGAAGTTTTGGGATTCTTTTCAGAAGGCCATGGGCACCAACATCCGTTTTAGCACAACTTTTCATCCTCAAACCAGTGTCCAAGTCGAGCGAGTAAATCAGATTCTTGAGGATATGCTCAGGGCTTGCGTCATCTCTTTCGGTATGAAGTGGGAAGATTGTCTTCCATATGCCGAGTTCTCCTACAACAACAGCTTCCAAGCGAGTTCGGGCAAGGCCCCATTTGAAATTCTCTATGGCACGAAGTGCCATACTCCTCTTAACTGGACAGAGACCGGTGAACGTCAACTTCTTGGTAATGACTTGATCACAGAGGCAGAAGAGATGTGCAAAGTCATTCGTGATAACCTCAAAGCCGCACAATCGTGCCAAAAGAGTTACTATGATAGTAAGCATCGTGACTTGACTTTCGAGATCGGAGACCATGTCTACCTCCGCGTCTCTCCAATGAAAGGTACTCGTCGCTTCGGTATCAAAGGGAAGCTTGCCCCTAGATACATGGGTCCTTTCAAGATCGTCAGCAAGAGAGGCAATCTCGCCTATCAACTTGAGCTTCCCTCCAACTTTGCAAACATGCACGGCGTGTTTCACGTGTCTCAACTCCGCAAGTGCTTCAAGACACCTGACCACACCGTCAACTTCGAAGACATTGATCTCCAAGAAGACCTTTCTTATCGTGAGCACCCAGTTGCTATTCTTGAAGAAACTGAGCGCAAGACACGCAACAAGTCTATCAAATTCCTCAAAGTCAAGTGGTCACACCATTCCGACCATGAACCCACCTGGGAACACGAGGATCACCTCCGTTCTGAGTACCCGGAGTTTTTCCAGTCCTAGATCTCGGTACGAGATCCTTTCGTAGTGGTGGAGTGTTGTAACACCCCGGATGTAACCTACCTTATTTATACTCCAACTCTTGCCGTTTCCGGCACTAAGTTATTTTATTTCATCATTGTTGGGTTTTTGTCTGCGTGTGTTTTGTCTTTGTCATGCATCTCATATCATGTCATCATGTGCATTGCATTTGCATACGTGTTCGCCTCATGCATCCGAGCATTTTCCCCGTTGTCCGTTTTGCATTCCGGCGCTCATATGTCCTCCAGTGGTCCTTTGTACCTCTTTTCGTGTGTGGGTGTTAAACATTTCCGGTTTGGACCGAGACTTGCCGTGCGGCCTTGGTTTACTACCGGTAGACCGCCTGTCAAGTTTCGTACCATTAGGACTTCGTTTGATACTCCAACGGTTAACCGAGGGACTGAAAAGGCCTCGTGTGTGTTGTAGCCCAACACCCTTCCAAACTGGCCCAAAACCCACCTAAACCCCTTCTATCATCTAGAGCGTTCTATCATGATCGCGTGGCCGCAAACCGCACCTCATTTGGAGCTTCCTAGCTCCCTCTACCTCTATAAATAGGCCCCTCCTTTTCATTTTCGGGTCTTTTTTCCCCGAAGACCTAGTCTCCTCCTTCCTCTCCAGCCGCCGGACATGTCCGAAGTCTAGCCGTATGCGTCCGCGCACCGCCCTGGACCAATCAGGCGCTGACACGTCAGCTGCCTGGCGACCCACATCGCCGCGATCCGCCGCGCCGCACCTTCTCCTCCGTGAGCCGGCGAGCCACCACGCCACCTCGACGCCGGCACCCACCTCTCCGCCGCCGCCTCGACCGGTTCGGCCGCCCCGCGCCGCATCGCCGATGCTGCGCCTTGCCGCCATTGCCGTCCCCAACTCTGGCGCTGTTCCCCGCATTGACCACCGCCTCCTCCTCCCGGCCAGATCTCCAAGTCTGGTGACGTCCCGCAGCATCTCCGGCGCTGATCCGACGAACCTCGACCTCCGTGAAGCTACAGTGCACTAGATCTGGATCTGGGACGAGGGTTGACTTTTCCCTTCGAACCCTAATTTTTATGCATACTTTGACATGCCATAACTCTGCATATGTAGCTCCAATTCGTGCGTGTATCATATCAAAATGTTCGTCTCGACGAGTACATCATTTCATCTCATTGCATGATTTTCATTTTAGCTCATCTTGATGCCCGAAATGCTGTTGGAAAAAGGGCTATGTGAGGAAAGTTTCAGATCTGTTTCAGCAAATGGCCTTTTGTCATTTTTGCCATGATTAATGTGTGCATGCTATGATCCTGAGCTCTACATGTGTTTTGATGTATGCCATGTTATCTTTACATAGGTGGTTGCCATGTATTTTTGTGATCTTCGTGGTGACTAGAACAAGCATGCAAAGTAGCTTACTCAATGATGCTAATTTCAGGACTTAGAATTTCACTAAGTCCTTGTCCTGATTTTGTTGTTATGCCATATGTTCATGTTGTTTCCTAGTGATACGTGCCTCTTTTGAGGATGATCAGTATGTATGTTTTGTTAATATTGTGGTGCTCTATCCATCCATGTCTTTGTTTGCATTTATGGAGCACCCTAGCTTGAGTCAATCGAGCTCTACTTTTTCTATAAAATGTTCCTGCAGATTGTTAACATGTTTAGCGATTTTGCCGAGCTTGTTGTTGTGGATCCGTGCATGCTATGATGTTGTTCTTGCCATGTCTAGCTTCTATGACATGTCTTATTGATGGGTGTATGCTTAGATTATCATGCCATGCTATGTAGTGAGTGCATTGAGCTCGTAATCATGCCTACTTGTTAATCTGTTTTGCATGCTCCAGTTTTTCTCTAAGTCTGAATCTTGTTTATGTTTTTGCTATGTTCATATGCCTGCAATTGTATTTTCTGATCCCTTTTGGCTCAAGGTCACTAAGGGACTTTTGTTATATGCTTCGAGTAGCTTCATGCCATGCCTTTCTTTGGCATGATATGTTCCTGTAGCATGTAGTTTTCATGCTCTAAAGTTTGCTTCCTGATGATAAATTCCTGATATGCTGTTAATTTCACCAAGTCTGAAACCTGTTATCATTTGCACTTTTGCCATGCTTGTTTGAACCTATTAATGTGTGAATTAGCCATAGCTCAATGTTCATCTATTGTCAAGCATCATGAGTGGATCCCTGCCATGTATTTTGTTGCCATGTTTGAGTGCTGTAGCATATTTAGCTTGACGCATTTAGATGGCTACTTGCTGTTTATCGCAGACCGGTGCCATATTTGTTTTGCTTGCCATTTCCAAACCGTGCATCCGATTCCGGTGATCTTTATATCGAATTCGACCGAAATCACCTCAACTTTCCAGTGGCACTCTTGGATTTCCATGTTGAGGCCAGGTTCAATCATTCCTTTGCAAATCTTGCATATGCATCACATACCGCATCCCGCATATCATACCATGTTTGCATCATGTTGCTTGAGCATCGCACATGGTTGATTGTGTTCCTTTGTGCTTGTTGCTCTTGTTTAGGTAGAGAGGGAGACGAGTACATGAACGAGGAGCCCATTGAGTATGCCTACGAGGATCAAGGAAACTCTGAGAACTTTGCAGGCAAGATGACCATACCCTCGAAATCACTTCTATCTTTGCCTGCTAGATGCTCGCTCTTTTGCTATGCCTATGCTACGATACCTACCACTTGCTTATCATGCCTCCCATATTGCCATGTCAAACCTCTAACCCACCTTGTCCTAGCAAACCATTGTTTGGCTATGTTACCACTTTGCTCAGCCCCTCTTATAGTTTTGCTAGTTGCAGGTGAAGTTTGGAGATCGTTCCTTGTTGGAACTTGTTTATTGTTACGATATCAGCATATTATCTTGTTTATCTTAATGCACCTATATACTTGGTAAAGGGTGGAAGGATCGGCCTTATGCCTGGTGTTTTGTTCCACTCTTGCCGCCCTAGTTTCCGTCATGTCGGTGTTATGTTCCCGGATTTTGCGTTCCTTACACGGTTGGGTTATAATGGGAACCCCTTGACAGTTCACCTTGAATAAAACTCCTCCAGCAATGCCCAACCTTGGTTTTACCATTCGCCACCTAGCCTCTTTTTCCCTTGGGTTTCCGGAGCCCAAGGGTCATCTTTATTTAAACCCCCCGGGGCCAGTGCTCCTCTGAGTGTTGGTCGACCTTGTCAGCCGCCGGTGGCCACCAGGGGCAACTCTGGGCTGGCCTACCGGAAGTTTGGACAATCTGAGTGTGCCCTGAGAATGAGATATGTGCAGCTCCTATCGGGATTTGTCGGCACATTCGAGCGGTGTTGCTGGACTTGTTTTACCATTGTCGAGGATGTCTTGTAACCAGGATGCCGAGCCTGATCGTATTGTCTTGGGAGAAGGAATATCCTTCGTTGACCGTGAGAGCTTGTGATGGGCTAAGTTGGGACACCCCTGCAGGGATTTGAACTTTCAAAAGCCGTGCCCGCGGTTATGGGCAGATGGGAATTTATTATGTCCGGTTGTAGAAAACCTGAAGTTGATCTTAATTAAAATACATCAACCGCGTGGGTTACCGTGATGGTCTCTTTCCGGCGGTGTCCGGGAAGTGAACACGGTGTTGGAGTTATGCTTGACGTAGGTTGTTCTAGGATCACTTCTTGATCATAGTTGTTCGACCGTGCTTTGCCTTCTCTTCTCGCTCTCATTAGCGTATGTTAGCCACCATATATGCTAGTCGCTTGCTGCAGCTCCACCTCATACCATTAGCCTTCCTATAAGCTTAAATAGTCTTGATCGCGGGGGTGTGAGATTGCTGAGTCCACGTGACTCACAGTTTACTTCCAAACCAGATGCAGGGACCAATGATACCGTTCCAGATGATATGACCGAGCTCAAGTGGGAGTTCGATGAAGACTCTCGCCGTTACTACATGTCTTTCCTAGATGATCAGTAGTGGTGCCCAATTGGGGCGATCGGGGACTTTGTTGCATTTGGGGGCTGATCTTTATTTTGGTACCGTAGTCAGACCCTGAGTGTATTGGATGAATGTAATGACTTATATATGTATTTGTGTGACGTGGCGAGTGTAAGCCAACTATGTATCCTTTCCCCTTTATTTACTTATATGGGTTGTTGTGAAGATTACCTCACTTGTGACATTGCTTTCAATGCGGTTATGCCTCTAAGTCGTGCTTCGACACGTAGGAGATATAGCCACATCGAGGGCATTATAGCCTTAATATCCCTTAGTTTCCGCTAGGACCCCGCTGCCACGGGAGGGTAGGACAAAAGATGTCATCCAAGTTCTTTTCCATAAGCATGTATGACTATATTCGAAATACATGCCTACATTACATTGATGAATTGGAGCTAGTTCTGTGTCACGCTAGGTTATGATTGTTACATGATGAACCACATCCGGCATAATTCTCCATCACCGATCCATTGCCTACGAGTTTCCATATATTGTTCTTCGCTTATTTACTTTTCCGTTGCTATTGTTACAATCACTACAAAACACCAAAAATATTACTTTTTCTACCATTACCTTTTGCTACCGTTACCACTACTATCATATTACTTTGCTACTAAATACCTTGCTGCAGATATGAAGTTTCCAGGTGTGGTTGAATTGACAACTCAGCTGCTAATACTTGAGAATATTCTTTGGCTCCCCTTGTGTCGAATCAATAAATTTGGGTTGAATACTCTACCCTAAAAAATTGTTGCGATCCCCTATACTTGTGGGTTATCAGGCTACATGTCAGTTGACTGACTTTTTCATCTCCGGTCATTAGATTTTCCAACCGTTGGATACAAAATCAAGGGCCTACACTTTATCATCAAACTCCACCCCCCTGAGCCGCCAGCCACCATCGGCAGAACCGCCGGCCCCCGCCGCCCACGACCTGCCCGCGCCACGACGCCGCCCCGCCCGCCCCGAAACCACTCCCCACCGTCGGTCCGCGGCCGCACCGGCCATCCCTCTAGGCCCCCAGCGTCGAACTTTTTCTCCGGTGATCTCCACCCCACCGCCGGCGACTGCCAACCAGAGGTCTCACAACTTCGAGTACCCTCTGATGGGTGGGCCCTATGGTAATATGCGCTGCTGAATGTGGACCATTTGACTGGTCAATTGATCGTGTCATCAACAAATTACGGAGTTGTATGGTGAACCAGTGACCGTATGGTCACCCTAAAATGTATTTTATTAACACAGTACAGACTCAAACTACCATTTCTTTCTTTCATATACGGGCTGACAGGTGGGCCCCACGGTTACGCGCCCCGATGGTGCAACACTAGTTGCGCCGCGTGGAACATTTGACTGGTCAATTAATTGTGTCATCAACAAAATACGGAGTTGTACGGGTGAGCTAGTGACCGTATAATCATGGCATTTATTTTTTAACACGGGACAGACGCAAGGGCTCATATATACGTGCAAGCACTCACCGCTATAAGCACACACACTCACACCCTACCCATATGAGCACCTTCGAGAGAGTGAGCCAGCATAATGATTCTTTTAGAAGTCACCATAGGTGCCTCGTAGTCGAGTGGAACATCTCCCCCACTGAACGCACATCGCCAGAATACTGAAATTAACTAGGATAAATATGCGGAGCACCGGGACTTTAACCTTGGTGGCTCGAGGAAACCACTGTCATCCTAATCAACCACATGTTTGGTTAGGACGACATAATGTTATGTTGGTGACCGTGATGGATTATTCTGAAAGTCCAGTGAACATATCATGCTTTCGCTTCAAATACAATAACCATAAGTGTCGTCAACAAAATACAGAGCACGCATCAAATGGCAAAGTCCGTCAATGTCATCAAGAAAATACAGAGACCGTGTCGTGGAGCTAGATTACTGTATGATCACCACGAGAATGTATTACGGTGACCGTAATGAGCATATTCTGAACTCAGTGACCGTATAGTGCTTTTAGCTTGAAAATACAGTGACCGTCATGCGTGAATTGTGTCATGGGCATGCATACCTTTAGAGGGTCGAGAGATAGTTTTGTGTGCGTACATGAAGTGGTGTAGAAAGAGGGGATGTCGGTGGAGACAAGGAGAGATATGCCCCTCGTTTCTCTTTCCCGTGACTATATTTTAGGAGAATATATAAACATTCACAATGCAGAAACAATACTTTTGGATGCACCATGCCAATTAACTTTCATGTATAACATTGTACTATTGTATATGCTTATTGGCTTAGTGGCCGATTGTGTGTGTAGTCAATGTATCATCACGAAATAAGGCGTGGCCACAAAATAACAATATCAGGGGCACTCAGGTTTCCACAGTTCCGCGCCCAATAAGCATTCTATTAGTAAATATAGCAAAGTAACGTAGAAACAGGAAAGTGTTGCTTAGTAGTTCGTGCATCGGAAACCTTCTCGTTTCCCTACAGTTGATGGTATCAATAAACCCATTCACATCGCCGCGATGTGGTTCTATGATGCCCTCGAAAAGGGATCAAAGGAAACCCGACAAAAATCACGAAGTGACATCTCCTTATGCTCATCATATAAAATAAAACTCCACCGTAGGTGGGTGAGCTCTAGCATGGAAATGAAAGTTTTGCACAAAGATACTGGTGAGTAAGAGATTAATTGTCGCGCTGCGTGTGGAGGAGGCGGTGAGCCTGCATTCTCAGCCAATTCATAAAAATCATCATAAATCCCGGCTGCTCTCAAGAAATTCATCACAAGGCCATTCACACGGCCGAACCTCCGCCGATGCCAGGCAGATTATTTGGGCTCTTTGCTTCTTCATTTTGCTTTTCCTTGGGAGCTTCGCCTCGATGAGCCCTCAAAATCTCTTCATTATTTTCTGAAAATGCTGAAAATTTTTAAGTAACTTCAAATAAAGTGAACCAACTCAACAATATTTGATAGCAACTACTCCTACAAGTGCTGGAGACAATTCATGCATCAAAACTACTTTTGACCACATAAATTTTGAATATGCAAGCTCAAGAACAGGGTCACCTAAGCAGAAAAAATATTCAATGAATAAAGCACTAGAACAAAAACTAATTTGGGACCATTGAGGAGTCACATACAAGAACAATCACCCAAAGCAGTTTTGTGAGAGGTGCTTTGAGCAAGGGAGATCGAAAATCGCAGCAAATGAGCTAGAACTTCATGCTTGAGGGATAATGGTGTTTGTGGGAGGAAGAAGAGTGTGTGGTGCATGAATAAGGAGGAGGGCCACCGTGGGGCCCATGAGGCAGGGGCGCGCCCTCACCTCGTGGCCAGGTGATGCCCCCCTGCCTGTGTTCTCAATGCCAAATATTCTCAAATATTCTCGAAAAAAATCATATTTAATTTCAGGGCATTTTGGAGACTTTTTATTTTCAGGGTATTTTTATATTGCACGGATAATTCAAATTAACAGACAGAAAATACTATTTTATTTATTTAATATAAATAAAAGAAAGTAAAGGAGGGTACAGAGGAGTTGTGTTTCTAAATTCATCCATCTCATGATCATCAAAAGGGATCCATTAACAAGGTTTGATCAAGTTCTTGTTAACAAAAATCATTCCGAAATAACATGGAACTGAGAATTTTTCGAATAACACTATGTTACCTCAACAGGGATATGCACATTCCCCAATAATTAGAATATCATATTTCTTCTTGACAGTAAGAGAGGAAATTCAAACCTCCAAAAATAATCGATGGAACTTTTCCAATAGGAATTGATTACTGGTGGACTTGAGGTTGTTTCCTCGGAAGTGTACCCGTATGCTCATTACCATTAACATGAAAAGTGACATTGCCTTTGGTGCAATCAATAACAACCATGCAGTATTCAAAAAGGGTCTTCCAAGAATAATAGACATACTATCGTCCTCGGGAATATCAAGAATTAACAAAGTCCATTAAATAGTAACGTTTGCAACCACAACAGGCGCATCCTCACAAATTACGATAGGTATTAGCAGTTGATTTATCAGCAACTTGTAAAGATATTCAGTAGGTGTTCAACTTATTCAAATTCAAGTCTACGATATAAGAGCGAGGCATACACTACACCGGCTCCAAGATCACATTAAAGCAGTTTTTACCATAGTTTCTTTTAATGGAGCAGGGTATAGTGGGTACTCCTGGATCCCCAAGTTCTTTGGTATTCCACCTTTAAAAGTATTAATTAGCAAGCATGGTGGAAATTTTAGCTCCGTTATCTTTCTTTTATTAGTAAATTTCTTTCATTGTACTTAGCATAAGGATTCGTTTGAGCATATCATTAAACACATACGCAAAAAGAAAGTCTAATCATTTCAGCAAAGCGCTCAAATCCTCATTAATCCTTTTTTTGGATGGTTTGGGAGGAAAAGGCATTGGGTTTTTGAACCCATGGTTCTCTTTCTTTACCCGTGTTTCTAACAAACAAAGTCTTCCTTTATCATACGTTCGATTCTTTGATTGTGGGTTATCAAGAATCAACAACAGGTTCAATTTCTATATCATTATCATTGCTTAGGTTTGAGCATCATCATGAATATTTATCATTTTACATTGTCACTAGTTTCAGTTCATTACCAGAATGTGTTTCAGCATCAGAAATAGAAATATCATGGATTCTCAAGTGTTTCAAACAATAGGTTCACTAGAAGCATGTAAAGTCTATCATTTTTCTTTTATTCCTTTTAGAAGGACTAGTGCATCTATATTATTTCTCTGACAATCTTTGCTCAATTTATCTCAGGGTGGCCTTCAGGACAAAGGTTCCTGAGTTCATTTTACCAGTTCTAGTAGCCACTCTAACAGCATAATCCTTATTCTTACTATTTCAATTCATGAGCAAAATCATAAGTAATTCTACTTGAGTGGTAACCATAGAATCATGTTTACTAATAGTTTAAGTTCACCTTTGATTATTATCCATATAATCACCCAAGTGTTCAAGCATTATCAGGCACTGCGTTTTAATTCTCTACCAAAATAAGCATTGAAGTCTTCTTGCTTATCCATAAATTTATCAAACTCATCTAGAATGGGCTAGCAAACTAGTAAATGGGATTTCAGCTTTATCATATCTATAGAGAGAAATTTACCTTACTACCTGTGTTGGGTTATCAGACCATGTGTTTCTTTAGTAGGCCGGTAATAAATTAAGACCATTGTATTTCTTCAATAGGAGGTAAATTCTTAACATCTTCAGCTTTATACCCTTTTCTTTCATAGATTCTTTGCCTGTTGCATATTCAGGACTGAGAAATAAGAACACCCCTTTTTCTTCGGAGTTTGGTTTAGGAATAGGTCAGGAAGTTGGCTCAGGAAGTGTTCAATTATTTTCATTTGTTCAAAACATATTATTCAATAGAATTTTTGCTTCATCTAGTGTTCTTTTCCTAAAAACAGAAGCAGCACACTATCCAGGTAATCTCTGGAAGCATCGGTTAGTCCTATTAAAAAGATATCAAGTTATTTCATTTTTCTAAGAGGATGATCAGGCAAAGCATTAAGTAATTGGAGAAGCCTCCCCCAAGCTTGTGGGAGACTCTCTTCTTCAATTTGCACAAAATTATATATATCCCTTAAAGGAGCTTGTTTCTTATGAGCAGGGAAATATTTAGCAGAGAAGTAATAAATCATATCCTGGGGACTACGCACACAACCAGGATCAAGAGAATTAAACCATATCTTAGCATCACCCTTTAATGACGGGAATATTTTAAGGATATAAAAGTAACGAGTTCTCTCATCATTAGTGAACAGGGTAGCTATATCATTTAATTTAGTAAGATGTGCCACAACAGTTTCAGATTCATAGCCATAAAAAGGATCAGATTCAACCAAAGTAATTATATCAGGATCAATAGAGAATTCATAATCCTTATCAGTAACAAAGATAGGTGAAGTAGCATAAGCAGGATCATATTTCATTCTAGCATTCAGAGTTTTTTGTTTAAGCTTAGCTAATAATTTCTTAAGATCACTTCTATCATTGCAAGCAAGAAAGTCTCTTTTAGTTTCTTCATCCATAACATAGCCCTCAGGCACAACAGGTAATTCATATTTATTAGGAGAGCCTTCATATCACTTTCATCATATTATCAGTTTCAATAATTTCATTCTCTCTAGCCCTAGCAAGTTGTTCATCAAGAAATTCACCAAGTGGCACAGTAGTATCAAGCATAGAAGTAGTTTCATCATAAGTATCATGCATAGCAGAAGTGGCATCATCAATATATGTGACATATCAGAATCAATAGCAGAAGCAGGTTTAGGTGTCGCAAGCTTACTCAAAACAGAAGGTGAATCAAGTGCAGAGCTAGATGGCAGTTCCTTACCTCCCCTCGTAGTTGAGGGATAAATCTTGGTTTTTGGATCTCTCAAGTTCTCATAATGATAAGAAGATATAAATCCCAAGTGACTCAAAGAATAGAGCTATGCTCCCCGGCAACGGTGCCCAAATAGTCTTGATAACCCACAAGTATAGGGGATCGCAATAGTTTTCGAAGGTAGAGTATTCAACCCAAGTTTATTGATTCGACACAAGGGGAGCCAAAGAATATTCTCAAGTATTAGCAACTGAGTTGCCAATTCAACCACACCTGGAAACTTAATATCTGTAGCAAGGTATTTAGTAGCAAAGTAATATGATAGTAGTGGTAACGGTAGCAAAAGTAATTTTTTTGGTATTTTGTAGTGATTGTAACAATAGCAACGGAAAAGTAAATAAGCGAAGAACAATATATGGAAAGCTCGTAGGCAATGGATCAGTGATGGAGAATTATGCCGGATGTGGTTCATCATGTAACAGTCATAACCTAGGGTGACACAGAACTAGCTCCAATTCATCAATGTAATGTAGGCATGTATTCCGAATATAGTCATACGTGCTTATGGAAAAGAACCTGCATGACATCTTTTGTCCTACCCTCCCGTGGCAGTGGGGTCCTAGCGGAAACTAAGGGATATTAAGGCCTCCTTTTAATAGAGTACCGGACCAAAGCATTAACACATAGTGAATACATGAACTCCTCAAACTACGGTCATCACCGGAAGTGGTCCCGATTATAGTCACTTCAAGGTTGCCGGATCATAACACATAGTAGGTGACTATAGACTTGCAAGATGGGATCAAAAACTCTCATATATTCATGAAAACATAATAGGTTCATATCTGAAATCATGGCACTCGGGCCCTAGTGACAAGAATTAAGCATAGCAAAGTCATAACAACATCAATCTCAGAACATAGTGGATACTAGGGATCAAACCCTAACAAAACTAACTCGATTACATGATAAATCTCATCCAACCCAGCACCGTCCAGCAAGCCTACGATGGAATTACTCATGCACGGTGGTGAGCATCATGAAATTGGTGATGGAGGATGGTTGATGATGACGATGGCGACGGATTCCCCTCTTCGGAGCCCCGAACGGACTCCAGATCAGCCCTCCCGAGAGAGTTTAGGGCTTGGCGGGCTCCGTATCATAAAATGCGAGATGAATCTTTCTCTTGATGTTTTTCTCTCCGAACACGAATATATAGAGTTGGAGTTGAGGTCGGAGGAGCTTTCAAGGGGCCCACGAGGTAGGGGGCGCGCCCAGGGGATGTTATACATAGTCATCCATGCATATCATATTTTATTGCATTTCCATTCCGCAAATCCTCGAAATCCTAAGCAACTCAAGGACCCATGGAGAGAGTTGGGGATTTTCCCGGTTTTTCATATTTGATTTTTATCAAATAATGAAACGAGGATTTTTTATTTTAATTATTTTTCTCTCCGAAAAATATTTATTATCAAAATAAATGAGAGGAGATAATATGACTTCTCCAAAATAATTGAAATATTGGAGGAAAAATGTTAAAATAATTTATTTGATTTTACTTGATTTTATTTGGATTTTATTTGCATTAGAAAAATTGCACGTTTTCCAAAATTGCATTTTAGGGCCAAGAAAATGTTCATCTCGTTCTAAATATTTTATTTAGACGGTGAAAATTTGTTTTGGCATTTTAGATTTTTATTTATTTTTCTAGGATTTTATTTCCGTCGGCAAAATTATTTTTTTAAAAAAGTTTCCCCGCGCCTGACTGGGCCTAAGGCCTAGTCGAGCCAGGCCGGCCCGTAGCCACGGCCGCCTCCCCGCGCGCGCGCCGCCGCGGCCGCCGACTCGGACTTGGAGTCCGAGCCGGACTCCTCTCCGTCGCCGCGCCTTGCCCCCTCCTCCAAGACGCCGCCCTGCCCCTTTATATACCGCCGCCCCCGCCGCCCAATCCCCACACCCCCGCCACCCGCAGCCGCTAGCCGCCGCCGCCCCGCAAGCCGCCGCCCCGCAAGCCGGAGCCCCTCACCGGAGGTATCCGCCGGATCCGCCACCGGTTTTTTTAAATCGTTCGGTTTTTAGAAACCCTAGATCCGTTTTTTTCGGTGCGCCGATTTTTCTCGGTTCTTCTAGTTAGCGGATGTTTGTCGGTACGTTCGTTCTAACGAACGGTTTTATCCCGTTAGTTACAGCTAACGAACGCTCGTTCGGTAGTCTGTTCGTCCATTTCCTTTTATCGGATTTATTCCGTGATTTTTCTGATCGCGATTTCTGATCCGATCTTAGTTTATGTTTATCTTTTCGCTCGTTTATCGGAATCAGGCGATTCAAGCGCCTAGAGTTTCGTCTCGAAACCCTCTTTCCATTTAACCAACTCAAATAAGTTTTTTCTACTGTAAAATTTGACCTAGGTTCAGATTATTAAACGAATCTTGTTTCTTTCTCCGTTTGAGTTTCGTTGCTCCGTTTGATTTGATTCTTTTTGCGAACCGGAGTTCTTAAGTTGAACTTTCTGGTCAACCTCTTTTATTTGAGTTTTGCTTGCGCATCTTTGTTTGTTGCTTATGTATGCTATTGTTTGCTTGCGATAGAATTCCCAGAGTGCGAAGCGTGTTACTACGAGTCTCTAGGATTCGCGGATCGTCAGCAAGGCAAGTAACACATTGATCATACTCTTTTCATACCCAGTTTTTATGCATTAGTTACACCCCTCAAACATTGCATGATTAGGATGTCATTAACATGTGGGTTGGGAATTAGTTTTTGAGGTAGAACCTATTGCCCTGTTATATTCCAACCCTGGGGAGTTACTTCTACGCTTGCTTATATTACTATGCTATGCTATGCTCGTAGACGTGGTTTGGGTTTGAGCGAAATCCATGACAGATGTGAGTTGTTAATTAATGCTTCTACTTAAGGTGGCAACATAAATTAACATCTGGGTGGATTGAGGCACCTGGGGAACCTAGTGTTGTCTATATTTTTTAGAAATCCCGGGGTTCCGTGTGATTTTCCTATGGACCGCCACCCAGGCTCAAAGGGAACTGAGATGATTCATGCTAGAAACTTCCGTGTGCAGCCACAAGCTATTATGGGCTCTAGCATAGTTGAGTAAGTTACATGAAGCTCTTGAAGAGGCAGATCAGCAGGTATTGGGATGTAGGTTTGGTATGGTCTATCCAGAGTAGAGAGTTAATGTTTCTGAAAGACTGTGTCTCGGTCATCCGTTTCTCAAACACCTTGTAGTGCGAGAAATCCAACAGAGGCGATCGAGTCTTGTGGGGAAAAGTGCGCAATCCTCTGCAGAGTGTATAAACTAATCATGGTTAGCCGTGTCCCCGGTTATGGACAATTCTTGAGTATCTAGTACTTGGGTTATCACATGTATCTCATCATGTTTAATTAATATTGTTGGGTTGTTAATCACTTTAATTGGGATTGAGTTGGAGGAACCTTCTCAATGTTGTTCAACCACCATGATAGTTAAATTAAAATCTATTCCTTTGTTGTAGGGAAAAATTGGCTTTTCGCAAAAACTATAACCATAGAGCTTTCCACCAGCCAAATATGCATATAGTGATAGCATTATTTTGTTCTTGCTCTACTGTGTTATATTGCCAGCATATTCCATGTGCTGAACTGTTTTCGGGCTGAAACGTATTATGTTGCAGACTTTTCAGACGAGGAGTAAGGTTCGTTAGGTCGTTGCCGTGCAGCTCAGCTATGCCGTTGGAGTTAATGGACTCACTTTATCTTCCAAGCCTTCCGCTGTTATCGTATTAGATGGCCTTAAGCCATATTATTGTAATAAGCTCTCTCTGGAGACATTCGATGTAATAAGTGTGTGATTGCTACTCTGTTATAAATCCTTCGAGTACTGTGTGTGTCAGCATTACCGATCCAGGGATGACACTAAAGCACAAAGACTTACCATCTGAGGTCAGGTCGCTACAAGATGGTATCAGAGCACACGCTGAGTGTAGGACACGACCACTAAGATAAACCCTAGGTCACACTTCTCTACTCATTTCTGACTCCTTTCTATTTTCTGCTCTTTAGGATGACAGAGATGAAGAACAAGTTTGCACAACCGGATGAAGACACACCTTTTGGATGCCACTTGAAGGAAGTCACTAGATACTTGAACATTGGAATACCAAGCTTCACCGGGATGTACAACGCCACTTTACATGAAGAGGAGTGCTGGATGGTTCAAGTACAAGTTCCAGGAAGGACGTTCTCGCCAACTTCTAAACCCATAGAATTTTCTTTTGAAGCACCCACCTGGAGTCTAGGCAAGAGCATGGCGGCCCACATTACCGTGGGACGCATTGGAGAAGTCTACAACAGGGAGCTTAAGGACACTATCTACCAAATATGTGGGAGCCGAGACGAGCAATGGGAAGTAATCAGCACCAAGAAGGATAGATCCATTGCAGCTTTCATCCAGGAGTTAAACCAGCACATTCGACGCCAGGAGAACCAGATGTGCGCGGACATGATGGACTTGAAGAAGGAGAAGACTAGGATCATCGAACTGGAGGAAGAACTCAAGTTTACATGCGATGGATATGAGGAGGAAATCAAGACACCACTGGAGAAGAATGACGACCTACTCAAGAAGATCAGAGTATTCATGGGAGGACCGACACCAGTAGTAGAAGAAGAAGAACCCAAGGAGATACGCCCCGAGGACTACATCATCATCGACGACACCGATTCCGATCCTAGTGATGATGACTTTGAAGACGAAGCTAGAGAAGACATCATGGAGTCTTCCACCGATCAAAATTTCTAGATGACCAACAAATATTAGTAGTATTCCCCCATGTAATTAGTAGTAGATGAGCACTTTGCGATAGTCCTAGACCGTTGTATGCCCTTGCTTGATTGATTGAGTGAAATGTTTGTGTTTGTCTCATGTGCATATGGGTAGTGTTTTCTCATTAGAAACCTTTCTCTATTCTGATCTCTTCCATCTAAACCCATCAGATGCCTCTGAGACGTGACCCCGGTTTCATTTTCCCACCGGAGCTCACCCAGTTGATCCAACAGTAGAATACTTTGATGCAATTGCTAGTTCAGAACCAGCGCAACAACAACAACAACAACAACAACAACCCACCGCCAGTGGACAACCTAGCCCGTTTTCTAAGGTTACAGCCGCCGGTTTTTTCCAGTAGCACCGAGCCTATAGTTGCTGATGATTGGTTACGCCATATTGGAAGGGAGTTGACCACCGCAGGTTGCACAGATGTTGAAAGAGTGCTCTTTGCCGCACACCAATTGGATGGACCTGCAGCCTCATGGTGGGAGAATTACACAGCCACCTTTCCTATAGCCAGTATCACCTGGGACCAGTTTCAGCAAGCTTTCCGCACATCCCATGTCTCAACTAGAGCTATGCAAATGAATAAGCAGGAGTTCCGCAACCTACGTCAGGGGAACCGTACTGTGGCTTAGTACGTGGATGAGTTTAGCAAGTTATCTCGCTATGCCCCTGATGATGTGGCCACAGATACTGCGAAGCAGGAGAAGTTTATGGAAGGGCTGAATGATGAGATGAGCATGCAGCTTATGGTAGAAACATTCGACAACTACCAGGAGTTGGTAGATAAGCCTCTTCTGATTGAAGGGAAGCAGTAGCAGATTGAGAGCCGCAAAAGGAAGTATGGACATGGGATGTATAACCCAGGAGCTCAGCAGAAGCCTCGCCTAACCCTGAATTCGGGAGGACTTGTTCATAACCATGGAGGTCACAACCACATTGGAGGAGGATCGCATAACCACAATGGTTCTAAGAATGGGAATCGGAACGGAACCAACAATAATCAGAACCACCCCAATCCAGCCACACCCACCAAAAGGGACTTAAGTCATGTTACTTGTTTCAAGTGCGGGAGGACTGGACACTACGCCACGGAGTGCCCTGAAGGAAAGAATGGGAACGGAAACGGGAGCGTCGGGAAGAATCCCAATCCATTCAACAAAGGACAAGTAAACCATGTTAACGTGGAGGAGGTTGAAGAGCAGCTGGACGCAGTAATAGGTAAGTTTTTGGTTAAGTCATTTATTGCTCTTGTTCTTTTCGATACTGGTGCATCGCATTCATACATATCAAGGGGATTTGTGGATAAGTTTAAACTACCAACCCAAACCCTTAGGACCCCTCTGTTAGTGAGCTCACCTGGAGCAGAATACATGGCTAGCCGATGTTGCGACCAGATACCCTTAACCATTGGCACACATGTGTTTCCGTCCGACCTAATTATCTTGGAGTCACAAGGATTGGATGTGATATTAGGTATGTACTGGATGTCAAAGTTTGGAGGAAGTATCGACTGTGCTAGTAAGTCGATTTATCTTACCACCCCGAAGGGAAAAAGGATTAAGTATGTGTCTAGGCATGTGCCTAGGAGGAGCCAAGTAAATGCCCTTACTGGAGTTGTTCAGGAGGAAGTGCCTGTAGTGAAGAATTATCCGGATATTTTTCCAGAGGAGTTACCAGGCATGCCACTAGATAGAGACATTGAGTTTTTGATAGAGCTGTTGCCAGGAACAGGACCAATATCCAAGAGACCCTATCGGATGCCCGCGAATGATCTGGAGGAAATTAAGAAACAGATCAAGGAGTTATTGGAGAAAGGATACATCCGAAGAAGTTCATCACCTTGGGGAGCCCCTATGCTTTTGGTTGAGAAGAAGGATAAATCCCTAAGGATGGTTGTTGATTATTGAGCCTTGAATGAAGTGACGATTAAGAACAAGTACCCACTGCCGATGATCAATGATCTGTTTGATCAGTTGCAAGGAGCTAAGGTGTTTTCGAAGATCAATTTCAGATCGGGATACCATCAGTTGAAGATACGAGAGAAGGATATACCAAAGACAGCGTTCATGACGCGGTATGGATTATACGAGTACACGGTCATGTCATTTGGATTGACTAACGCCCCTGCCTATTTCATGAGCATGATGAACAAGGTGTTCATGGAGTATTTGGACAAGTTTGATGTGGTGTTTATTGATGATATTATGGTATACTCGAACAACGAGGACGAGCACAAGGAGCATTTGTGCTTAGTTCTCGAGAAACTTAGGGAATACTAGTTGTATGCCAAGTTCAGCAAATGCGAATTTTGGTTGAAGGAAGTCGGATTCCTTGGACATGTTATATCAGGAGAAGGTATAGCAGTAGACCCCAGCAAGGTTCAGTCAGTCATTGAATGGTTGGCACCCACTTCAGTTAGCGAGATCCGTAGTTTCCTTGGATTCGCAGGGTACTATCGGAGATTCATTGAGAACTTTTCCAAGATTGCGAAGGCAATGATTGAACTGTTAAAGAAGGATACTAAGTTTAAATGGACAGAAGATTGCGAGGCAAGTTTCCAGGAGTTGAAGAAACGGTTGACTACAACGCCAGTGCTAACACTGCCGGATATACATAAGGTGTTCCAAGTGTATTGCGACGCCTCTCACTTAGGACTTGGATGTGTGCTTATGCAGGACGGAAGAGTTGTTTCGTATGCCTCATGACAACTAAAACCTCACGACTTGAATTATGCCACACATGATTTGGAGCTAGAAGCCGTAGTGCATGCATTGAAGACCTAGAGACATTACCTTATTGGAAACCGATATGATGTATACACGGACCATAAGAGTTTGAAGTACATTTTCACCGAGAAGGAACTGAACCTTAGACAGAGGAGATGGTTGGAGCTTATAAAGGATTATGACATGAAGCTACACTATCATCCAGGAAAGGCCAATGTCGTAGCTGACGCCTTGAGCAGGAAGAGTTATGCTAATATCCTTAAAAGTAAGGGACTGCCGAAGGAGTTAGCAGAGGATATCATGGAACTTCGATTGGAGATTGTTCCAAGAGGATTCGTTGCAACAATGGAGGTCCAGTCGACATTGTTTGACAAGATTCGGGAAGCTCAGAAGGATGAGAAGGAGATTGCCGAGATAAAGGAGAAGATGGGCAAAGGAAAGGCCAAAGGTTTTCATGAGGATGAGCACCATACCTTATGGTTTGAAGACCGAGTTTATGTGCCCAATAACCAGGAGGTCAGGAAGTTGATACTTCAAGAGGCTCATGACTCACCCTACTCGATACACCCCGGAAACACCAAGATGTATCTGGATTTGAAGGAACGTTTCTGGTGGACCGGTATGAAGAAGGATATTGCCGAGTATGTAGCCATATGTGATGTATGTCAGAGAGTGAAGGAAGAACATTAGAAACCAACAGGACTGTTACAGCCTATGCCGATACCCGAATTGAAGCGGGATAAACTGGGCATGGACTTTATCACCAGATTGCCCAGGACCAAAGTAGGATATGATTCCATATGGGTAGTAGTTGATCACTTGACAAAAGTGGCTCACTTTATCCCAGTGAAAACCACCTATACAAGTGCGAAGTTGGCCAAGATATATATGTCCAGGATCGTATGTCTGCATGGAGTTCCGAGGACCATCGTATCAGATAGAGGAACATAGTTTACCTCAAAGTTTTGGCATCAGTTACATCAGACTTTGGGTACGAGATTGGAGTTCAGTACAACTTTTCACCCGCAGATAGATGGACAGACCGAGAGAGTCAACCAAATTCTGGAGGACATGTTGAGAGCCTGTGCGCTAGATTATGGATCTAGTTGGGATGACAATTTTCCTTACGCACAGTTCTCATACAATAATAGCTACCAAGCCAGTTTGAAGATGGCACCATTTAAAGCTCTGTATGGACGCAGGTGCAGAACACCCTTGATGTGGGATGAGGTAGGAGACCGACAATTGTTTGGACCAAACTTGATCAAGGAGTCCGAGGAGAAGATTAAATTGATTCGTGATAGACTGAAGATTGCTTAGTCCAGGCAGAAGATTTATGCGGACTCAAAACGCAAAGAGGTAACCTATGAAGTTGGACACAGAGTATATCTGCGAGTATCTCCCTTGCGAGGAGTGAAACATTTTGGAGTTAAGGGGAATTTAGCCCCGAGATTTATAGGACCGTATCGTGTTTTGGAACGGATGGGAGAAGTTTCCTAGAAATTGGAGTTACCCGAGGGATTGTTAGGAGTTCACGATGTGTTTCACATTTCACAGCTGAAGAAGTGTCATGCTGAGATGGCCGATATACCGTTAAGAGATACAGTACCCTTGGAGGCAATTCAGTTGGACAGTGATTTGACTTACGAGGAGAAGCCAGTTAAGATTCTTTAGTTTGCCAGCAGAGTCACCCGCAGTAAGGTTATCAAGTTTTGCAAAGTTCAGTGGAGCCACCATACCGAGGATGAAGCCACATGGGAACGAGAGGATGATCTTCGCAAAGACCACCCACACCTATTTTCTAGCCAACCCGGATCTTGAGGGCGAGATTCATCTTAAGGGGGGTAGGTTTGTAACATCCCAAATTTTCAATTTGGAATGTTTTACATAGTCATCGATGCATATCATATTTTATTGCATTTCCGTTCCACAAATCCTCGAAATCCTAAGCAACTCAAGGACCCACGGAGAGAGTTGGGGATTTTCCCGGTTTTTCATATTTGATTTTGATCAAATAATGAAATGAGGATTTTTGATTTTAATTATTTTTCTCTCCGAAAAATATTTCTTATCAAAATAAATGGGAGGAGATAATATGACTTCTCCAAAATAATTGAAATATTGGAGGAAAAATGTTAAAATCATTTATTTGATTTTACTTGATTTTATTTGGATTTTATTTGCATTAGAAAAATTGCACGTTTTCCAAAATTGCATTTTATGTCCAAGAAAATGTCCATCTCGTTCTAAATATTTTATTTAACGGTGAAAATTTGTTTTGGCATTTTTATTTCCGTCGGCGAAATTATTAAAAAAAAAAGTTTCCCCGCGCCCGACTGGGCCTAAGGCCCAGCCGAGCCAGGCCGGCCCGTAGCCACCGCCTCCCCGCCGGACTCCTCTCCGCCGCCCCGCCTTGCCCCCTCCTCCAAGACGCCGCCCCGCCGCTTTATATACCGCCGCCCCCGCCGCCCAGACCCCACACCACCATCGCCCGCAGCCCCGCCGCCGCTTGCCGCCGCCGCCCCGCAAGCCGCCACCCCGCCTCGCTGGAGCCCCTCTCCGGAGGTATCCGCCGGATCCGCCGCCGGTTCTTTTTAAATCGTTCAGTTTTTTTAGAAACCCTAGATCCGGTTTTTTTCGGTTCACCGGTTTTCTCGGTTCTTCTAGTTAGCGGACGTTCGTCCGTACGTTCGTTTTAACAAACGGTTTTCGCCCGTTAGTTACAGCTAACGAACACTCATTCGTTAGTCTGTTCGTCCATTTTCTTTTTATCGGATTTATTCCGCGATTTTTCTAATCGTGATTTCTGATCCGATCTTAGTTTCTGTTTATCTTTTCGCTCGTTTATCGGAATCAGGCGATTCAAGCGCTTAGAGTTTCGTCTCGAAACCCTCTTTCCGTTTAACCAACTCAAATAAGTTTTTGCTACTGTAAAATTTGACCTAGGTTCAGATTAGTAAACGAATCTTGTTTCTTTCGCCGTTTGAGTTTCGTTGCTCCGTTTGATTTGATTCTTTTTGCGAACCGGAGTTCTTAAGTTGAACTTTCTGGTCAACCTCTTTTATTTGAGTTTTGCTTGCGCATATTTCCTTGTTGCTTATGTATGCTATTGTTTTCTTGAGATAGAATTCCTGGAGTGCGAAGCGTGTTACTACGAGTCTCTAGGATTCGCGGATCGTCAGCAAGGCAAGTAACACATTGATCATACTATTTTCATACCCAGTTTTTATGCATTATTTACACCCCTCAAACATTGCATGATTAGGATGTCATTAACATGTGGGTTGGGAAGTAGTTGTTGAGGTAGAACCTATTCCCCTGTTATATTCAAACCCTGGGGAGTTACTTCTACGCTTGCTTATATTACTATGCTATGCTATGCTCGTAGACGTGGTTTGGGTTTGAGTGAAATCCATGACAGATGTGAGTTGTTAATTAATGGTTCAACTTAAGGTGGCCACTTAAATTAACATCTGGGTGGATTGAGGCACCTGGGGAACCCAGTGTTGTCTGTATTTTTTGGAAATCCCGGGGTTCCGTGTGATTTTCCTATTGACCGCCACCCAGGCTCAAAGGGAACTGAGATGATTCATGCTAGAAACTTCCGTGTGCAGCCACAAGCTATTATGGGCTCTAGCATAGTTGAGTAAGTTACGTGAAGCTCTTGAAGAGGCAGATCAGCAGGTAGTGGGATGTAGGTTTGGTATGGTCTGTCCGGAGTAGAGAGTTAATGTTTGTGAAAGACTGTGTCTCGGTCATCCGTTTCTCAAACACCTTGTAGTGCGAGAAATCCAACGGAGGCGATCGAGTCTTGTGGGGAAAAGTGCGCAAACCTCTGCAGAGTGTACAAACTAATCATGGTTAGCCGTGTCCCCGGTTATGGACAATTCTTGAGTATCTAGTACTTGGGTTATCATATGTATCTCATCATGTTTAATTAATACTGTTGGGTTGTTAATCACTTTAATTGGGATTGAGTTGGAGGAACCTTCTCAATGTTGTTCAACCACCATGATAGTTAAATTAAAATCTATTCCTTTGTTATAGGGAAAAATTGGCCTTTCGCAAAAACTATAACCATAGAGCTTTCCACCAGCCAAATATGCATATAGTGATAGCGTTATTCTGTTCTTGCTCTACTATGTTATATTGCCAGCATATTCCATGTGCTGAACCGTTTTCGGCATGCAACGTATTATGTTGCACACTTTCCAGACGAGGAGTAAGGTTCGTTAGGTCATCGCCGTGCAGGTCAGCTATGCCGTTGGAGTTAATGGACTCACTTTATCTTCCAAGCCTTCCGCTGTTATCGTATTAGATGGCCTTAAGCCATATTATTGTAATAAGCTCTCTCTTGAGACATTCGATGTAATAAGTGTGTGATTGCTACTATGTTATAAATCCTTTGAGTACTGTGTGTGTCAGCATTACCAATCCAGGGATGACACTGAAGCACAGAGACTTGACCATCTGAGGTCGGGTCGCTACAGGGCAGGCGCGCCCCCACCCTCATGGCTAGGGTGTGGGCCCCCTGACCTTGATCTTTTTCCATTATTTTTTATTATTTCAAAAAATACCCTCCGTGGAGTTTCAGGTCATTCCGAGAACTTTTGTTTATGCACATAAATAACACCATGACAATTCTGCTGAAAACATCGTTAGTTCGGGTTAGTTCCATTCATATCATGCAAGTTAGAGTCCAAAACAAGGGCACAAGTGTATGGAAAAGTAGATACGATGGAGACGTATCATAGCCTCACCCAACATGTACACATGCACGCACGCAAGACACGCACGCATGCAGGCGTGCAACACTGACACGTACACATAACGAACACACGCACGCATGCAGGCGTGCAACACTTACACGTACACATGCACTCACGAACACACACACGTACGCACACATGCATGCAACACTGAAACGCACCCTTGCACGCATGCAATACTCACACGCCTGCATGCACACAACACACGACGCAAGACACACACTCAACCTATACGTGCATGCACCCTTTGTTAAGGACATGCATTGTTACGGGTTTTAATCAATCTTATCTGTGATAAGCAGAACATTGATATTTGCAGCGGTCTTTATGAATCACAACGTATCGAACGTGCTATCAACATAGTAGGCTTATCTACATGAAAAGGATGATGTCACACTTAATGTACAATCATCGGTTTATGAAATGCCCGCTTCTGACCGACCTGGCCCACCAAAGGTTCCTCTGCTGTGCGCTGCCTTCGTTGGGTCACGACATGCAGGCCATGTATCCAAAGAGCCCACACGTCAGTGGAAGAATGACGTGGTGTCCTACGTCAGAGTCGAGGGTGCCACTCACTACACGCCCGACTGAACACGCCGCCTTACCGCATTCAAACGCCTCCATGAAACCCGCCCGTGTGGAAGCCGAGAAACCCACTCTGGACACACGTCCGTTCATGATCGGGCCGACATTAAACGCAACGCCGACCGAGCTCCTCCCATCTACCATCTATTCAATCTCCTATTTAAACGAGGCCAAACGCCGGCCAAGAATCGCACACCTCCGCCGCTCCCCTATCTCCTCCTTCACCATTTTGTCCACTCTTACAATGGCTTATGAAGAGTAGTTATTCCGCACAAGCCATTTGTCTAGGTTTGTATCTCTCACACACACCCACGTAGGTGGGGGACGTGCACGAAGAGAACAGGTGCACGCACGGCGCACGTACTCCCGTCTCTTTCCCAACCACACCCGCACGGGTACACGGTGGAGCTCATTTCTGTACGAAAAGGCAGTCCACGTGGTAATTTGACACTTGTACTGGTTGTCCACTTGATGGAGGGAGGATCGTCTACCACGGGTGAACAAATTGCGACCTGACGCGTTATGTTAAAAAAGAGGCAAACCATGTGGGGCCTACCTTAGAGGCAAGGCTCTATACTCAGGAGTACTTTTGATGTGTACTATCAACTAGAAGAACGAGGAGAAGCTTGCTTAGTACGCCGTCTCCCCCGCCCACGGGCACGGTGGCTCGCAGGATGAGGTGAAGCTTGCTTACTAGTAGTAGTACCCCTAAACTACCAGATACGGAGCCAAAACCCGAATTCCACCACCATAACTTTCTGTATCCACGAGATCCCATCTTGGGGCCTGTTCCGGAGCTCCGCCGGAGGGGGCATCGATCAAGGAGGGCTTCTACATCAACACCATAGCCTCTCCGATGAAGTGTGAGTAGTTTACTTCATACCTACGGGTCCATAGTTATTAGCTAGATGGCTTCTTCTCTCTTTTTGGATCTCAATACAAAGTTCTACCCCTCTCTTGTGGAGATCTATTCGATGTAATCTTCTTTTGCCGTGTGTTTGTTGAGACCGATGAATTGTCGGTTTATGATCAAGTTTATCTATGAACAATATTTGAATCTTC
>NC_053022.1:431536231-431629192 GCF_003073215.2 Triticum urartu | reverse complement strand
AGCTTTATTACCTCCGATATGCTTACCATAATGACATAAGTTAGATCTAATATGCTAAGTTAGCTCTAATATGCTTAGTTACCTAGGTTATCTCAATAATGACATATACTTAGCTTACTTATGTAAAAAATGGCAAAATTAGCTTACTTAGGTAAAAAAATGGCATAATAACCTTTGTAACCTCATAAATATCATATACTTTGCTTATTTTCCTCCGAAATGACATAATAAGATTACTTAGCTAAAAATGGTCCATTTTACTTAAGTTAGCTCTAAAATGACCTATACTTAGCTTCGTTTCCTCCAAAATGACCTAAGTTAGCTCCAAAATGACACATTTTACCTAAGTTGGCTCCAAATTGACCTAAGTTAGCTCTAATTAGCTCAAATATGCTAAGTTAGCTCTAATATGCTTAGTTACCTAGGTTAGCTCAATAATGAAAAATACTTAGCTTACTTATGTCAAAAATGGAATAATAAGCTTACTTAGGTTAAAAATGGCATTATAACCTCCATAATCTCATACATATCATATACTTAGCTTATTTTCATCCAAAATGACATAATAAGCCTACTTAGCTCCAAAATGACATATTGTCGGTGAGAACGACACCTATGGGATCACTGGGATCCCTTCTACGGTCAGTGGGCGCGAGGTCGTGAGAAGAGCAGGTTTAGAAGCTAGCACACGGGTCATTTACCCAGGTTCGGGCCGCAAGGATGCGTAAAACCCTAGTACTGCTTTGGTGGATGGATTGAGTATTCTTGAGCTTTCTGAACTAGCTACGGTGGCTGCGCCGTTCCAAAAAGCTGAATCCCCCTCCTGGTCGTCTCGGGCCTCCTTTTGTAGAAAAAGGGGCTGCCACAGTGGCACATGGGAGGTGGAAAGGCCTACAGTGCACGAGCTTATCGCACGGCATTACGGGACAAAGCGCATTAAATGTGCTACGTAGGTGTCCATTAGCTTTAACGGGATGGGAATGAGGCACGTCCTGTCGGTCGCCGCTTCGCTTCGCCTTGACACGCGCCCATGCTAGCGATGCATGCGGCGCCATGTAGGTAGGCAGGCAGCTGAGGTGGTGCGGTGGTAGGGCCTTCATGAAGATCTGCATGATGCCACATAGGTGCTTGCTGATTTGGCCTGGCAGCTGCATGTTGCCACGCAGGTGCCTGCCCAGCTGGTTGCGCTGGCAGCTGCATGCGAACGGCGTCGGAGTCTTGGCTGGTGGCCCTGCTGACGACCTCAGCAAGGGTCTTGCCGGGGGCCCCGCAAGGGTCTTGCCATGGCATTGCTTCCATCCCCGACAAGGGTCTTGCCGGGGGTCTTCTGGATTTCCTCGGCTAGGATCCTGCCGAGGGTCGCCGTCTTCTGGTGCTCATGTGAACTCATATGTTTATGAGCTTGACGAAGATTTGCATGCCACCACAGAGGCGCCTCCCGAGCCAGTTCCAACGCAGTTGGTTAGGTTGGAGCCGGTGGGCTTAAGCGTGGCTCACTCCGCTGGCATCGGGCAAGTTGCCTCAGCAAGGCTCTTGCCGGGGCTCTGGGGGCCGCCTCGGCAAGGACCTTGCCGAGGGAGTCCACCTCGCCCTCTCGCCCTCCTGCGCTTCTGGTCTTGGCGTTGCCTTGGTTTCCTCGTGCTTCGGCTTCTCTCCGGCTTCCCTCCTCTGCCCTGCTATGTTTGGCCGCGGCGCGTGGCTCTGATTGCCCGTGCACAAGTAAAGGGGTCAAAAGGAGAGCCCCTACTTTTGTACACCGACAGGAGCCACCGGGCCTGGGCCATACATAAGTGCGACACGTTGTTGGGCTAGGCCTAGAACGGTGCACGGGCAGGTGGGGCGGATTTCACCATAGTAATTTCTCGTCCGCTGCGCTTCCCCATGACCCACATTGAACGCGCGACATGGAGGGTCGTGCGCGACGTGGGGGTCATGCATGGGGCGGTTTCCGCATGCATGCATGACATCGTGGTAAAGAGGCGGCCTGCGCCTTCCCCGTAAAAGGAGGGAGGCGCGGAGGCACAACCCATTTACTTGGGTGGACTCAGGTCATGGTCTTCAAGGCGCCCGCGCCCCACGATCATGGGGTGGGGAGTGGCCGCTTCGCCTGTCCCTTTAATGCTGCTCGCTCGCCATGTGTCCTTCATGCAGGTGGCAGGAGGAGGAAGCGGGAAACCGGGCAGTCGCTGATTGGGCAGCAGGCCGGTCCTGATTCCCTTTGCGCCCGATGACCGGATTGGTCGAGTGGGGCGACCGAGCCCCGACTCCGCCCCTTTATAAGGAGGGGAGGGGGGCGGCATTCCACATTCTCCCATCATCCGTCTCCTTCCAGCGACCACACCCTTGGCAGGCTCGGAATCCACGACCACACCCTTGCCGGCGACCCTGGGGCTCGGCGGGAAAGTACTTGCCGGGGCCCGATTTCCTAAGCTTGTTCTGCTCCGTTGGTGGTTCGATGGATGGTTGAGTTAACCGAAGCAAAAAGGTACCTAGTTCCATAGGTAGCTTGAATGCAGCGTGCTTTGACAAGTAGTCCGCGATGTCGTTCTTCGCTCGGGGAACGTGCTCTGCTTGAATACCGTCGAAGCGCTCCTCCATCTTCCTCACCTCATATACTTAGGCCTCCATCAACGGACTCTGGTAATCTTTGTTGACCTTTCTGATGAAAAGCTGTGTATCACCCCTGACAATGAGCTTCTTCACCCCGAGGTCTGCCACGATCCTGAGTCCGGCGAGCAGCCCCTTGTACTCAGCAGTGTTGTTTGTGGACATCTCCATCAGAAAGTGCATCTAGATCACATACTTGAGGTGCTCTCCGGTGGGTGCGACAAGTAGCATGCCGGCACCAGTGCCTTGCAACGAGAAAGCCCCATCAAAGTACATGATCCATTCGCGACTTGCTTCCTTACCGGGGAGAGCGGTCTCCTGGATTTCCTCGTCGGGCGTTGAGGTCTATTATGCAATGAACTCTGCCAAGACCCTGCTCTGGATTGACGAAGTACTTTCAAACTTCAAACCAAAGCTTGACAACTCCAGGGCCCACTCCAGAATCCTTCCGGTTGCATCTGGGTTGTGCAGTATCCGTTGCAACGGGAGGCGGGTGACGAAAGCAATCTCGTGAGCTTGGAAGTAATGACGCAGCTTTCTCGAGGCCATAAGGAGGCCGAAGAGCAATTTCTGCACACCGGAGTACCTTGACCTGGCTCCATGCAAGAGGGAGCTGACAAGGTAAACCGGGTGTCTCATCATCTTCTTCTTCTGCACCACTTCACTTGGCTATGCGGGCCCTGCCCCGATGGCGTCGAACTCTGTCTGGGGCCTTGCCTTGCCAGCACCAGGCCCTGCCGGGGGAATCTCTGACTTGCCATCCACCGGTCCTCCCATTGCATCTGCCTCTTCTTCGACCTCCCTCTGCGCCACTAGTGTGGCGCTAACCACTTGATTCGTTGCTGCCAAATACAGCAGCAACGACTCTTGTGGTTTAGGCGCAACCAGTATTGGCGTAGAGGACAGGTATTTCTTCAGATCCTACAACGCCACCTCGGCCTTTGGGGTCCACTCCATTGGGCCTGCCTTCTTCAAGATTTTGAAAAAGGGAAGGGCACATTCACCGGACTTAGAGATGAACCTGCTCATGGCGGCAATGCAACCAGTGAGCCGGTGCACATCCTTGATCCGCTTGGGTGCCTCAATCAGCTCAATAGCCTTGATCTTGTTTGGGTTTGCCTCGATCCCACGCTGCGACACAAAGAACATGAGAAGTTTTCCTGATGGGACGCCAAAGACACACTTCTCAGGGTTTAGCTTGAGGTTGATCTTGCGTAGGTTGGCAAACGTCTCTCCTAGGTCTTGTACAAGGGTCGCCTTGTCCTTGGTTTTGACCACTATGTCATCCATATATGCTTCCAGCACTCTTCAACCCGAAAGGCATCCGTAAAAAGCAACACGTACCACATGGGGTGATAAAGGTTGTCTTCTCTTCAACTTCTCTTGCCATGAAGATCTGGTGGTAGCCTGAGTAGGCGTCAAGGAATGACAATAGATCACACCTGGTTGTGGAGTCAACAATCTGGTCGATGTGCGGCAACGGGAAGGGGTCCTTAGGACAAGCCTTATTGACATTCGTGTAGTCAATACACAGCCTCCACTTCCCATTTGCCTTGCGCACCACCATCGGATTGGCCAACCACGTCGGATGGAGCACACCACTCACTAAACCTGCCGCTTCCAATTTCCTTGTCTCCTCTGTGATGAATTCCTGTCGTTCCAAAACTTTCTTCCTGACGTTCTTCTTGACGGGTCGCGCATGGGGACATACAGCAAGGTGGTGCTCAATCACTTCCCTGGGAATGCCGGGGATGTCGGATGCTTGCCACGCAAACACATCGACATTCGCCCATAGGAAAGTGACGACCGCGCTTTCCTATTTGCCATCGAGGGTGGAGCTTATGGTGAAAGCCCCTCCCGTGCCATCCTCCTTGACGGACACCCTCTTGGTTTCTGGTGGTGCTGATCTGGATTTCTTGCTCTTGCCGGTAGACCACTCGGGCACGTCCTCGACGGTAGCACATCACTCCGAAGAGGTGAGCTTGCCGGAGTGGGTGCGAGAGACCTTGACCGTCTCTACGTGACTGGTGTGAGCTCCCGCTCCGAACCCCTCTTTTCCCCACCTAGTTTGCGCCATGTAGCCTCGTTCTCACGGGATCCGATAGCTCCTCGCTGTGGGCTATGTTGCCGTCGTCGTTTTAGCCACTGAGGCTCGCGCCCGGTTGTGTCATCGCGCTTAGAACGCTTCCAGAAGCCCGGAACACCCAGCCTCTCGTCCTGCCATGCCTTGTAGTGTCGCTCCCATCATCTCCCGAACTTCGGTCGCCGGCATGGCCGACGAGCTCGATGCTCCTGCGCTCTCCCGCTCGCCCCAGCACCACCAACATGCTCACTACGTCCCCGGGAAGCGAACGCGCCGCGCCGTTTGCTCTAGCTCGCGCTGAAACCACGCACCCGCTCGAGCCCGACCTCGGCCGCCGCTAAACCTCATCGTCGGCATCGTTTCCCACCACCCCGCGGCCTCCCATCCGGTCCTTTGGATGCGGACGAGCGAGAGGACCTCCCTGGTGCTAGTAGCGCGACGAACTGCCATCCCTAACGCGAGTCCGGCGAGCTCTCGCCGTCAGTTTGGTCATCATCGGCGTAGATCCAGTGATGATGACGTGGCTGCTTAATTAGGGTTTAATCACCTAGTTAATTAACCACTTTGACACAAACAGTTGGGCCCCGCGCCCTTATTTAATCGAAGTTTAGTTCCTGTTTAGTTTTAGCTAACCACAGAAGGCCCACGTGTCAGTTTGACCTTGGCCCAGTCAGCGTTGACTGGACCCACCTGTCATTGATCCTGACCAGCACTCTATCACTGACCAGTGGGACCCACTAGTCAGGCTTGACCTGGACAACCGTAGTTGACTCACTGACGTCATGCTTGCACAACACTGACGCAGTTAAACATTTTCTGGATTTAAAATAATTCAGGAAATTCCAGAAAATTGTATAAACTTCAAAAAATTCATAGAAAATAACCTCTGAATCCAAATTATATAATTTATATATGAAAAATGAGCAAAAAAATCCAATCTATCCATCTGTACTGGTTTCATGCATGTTTAAACAACTTAACCTCACTGTTTATTTCAAAACATGATCATGCACTATTTGAATTCATAGCTTGAATCTGAATTTGAACCTTGAGTTCAAATCAACTCAAACCTTTCTGTTCTTAGCTGCATTAGCTCAATCATAGCATATTGACATGTCATGATAATGCATCATATTGTGCATTGCACTGATTGTATTCTTTCTGTGTTTGTCGGTGATTGTTCCCCCTTGGTAGACGTATGTTTCGACGATGTGATCAATGACATCGATGAAGAGCTATCTCGCTCCAGGCAAGTAAAACCCCCTTGTTCATTCCGATACAATCCCACTATCTCGCTCCTGCTCTCTTTTACTGCATTAGGACAATAGTGATTCAACTATTACATGCTGCGGTGGTTGAACCCCTTTCCTCTGCATGACCTGTCATTGCCACAGTAAAAAGATGAAACCCACTAGCATGAGTAGGAATTGTTTGAGCCTTGATGTGCCTACTCATTCATGCTTGTTTTTCATGCCTGCTACTGCTTAGAGTTGAGTCAGGCCCGATTCATCGGGGATGAACTGGAATGTGGTGAACATGTCCTACCGTTGAGAGCTAAGTGTGTGAACACGATTTGGTAAAGGTAATGGTGAGAGGCCATGTAGGAGTACATGGTGGGTTGTCTCATTGCAGCCGTCCTTAGGAACTGAGTTCTGTGTTTGTGATCCATGAACAGTTACTACCACACATTGGGCTCCGGTCGCTCCAAGCTCTCTCGACTTATTAATCAACCCGATCTCTGTCCAGGAGTTGCAGCTAGTTTCTGGTGTTTGTAGGTTGTGTTAGTAGTCTACCAAGTGGCACCCGGTACAGGTGGGCTTGGGACAGACTAGGCACAGTGGCACGGTGTACCAAGTGGCACCCGGATGGTGGGCTTGGGAACCCTGCTCACATCGTTTGGGGCCGTTCGAGCCATTCCAGCCGGATCTCCTTGATGAACCTATGGCGATAAACCTGGACTAGAGACTTCTTGGTAGTCAGGTCATGGTCGACTCCCTCACCAGGCTTCCGCTGAGGTTGGCCGAGTACACGACATGTACATGGTGTAGTGCCCGAGAGCGTGTGAAGAAGTACACCCGTCCCAGTGACTCACATATTACTTCAAAACCATGCACGGGACGATGATACCGTTCAGATGATTATGACGAGCTCAAGTGGGAGTTCGATGAACACTCTCCGTACTACGTGTCTTCCCAGATGATCAGTAGTGTGCCAGTTAGGGCGGATCGGACTATTGTTGCCATTTGGGGTTATCTTTATTTTTGGTTCCGTAGTCGGACCTTGAGTTGTTGGATGAATGTAATGTTATTATGCATTTGTGTGACATGGCAAGTGTTAAGCAAAACTATGTATCATTTTTTTTCCCTTATGTATTACATGGGTTTGCGAAATTACCTCACTTGCGACATTGCTTTCAATGCAGTTATGCCCTCTAACGGTGCTCGACACGTGGAGATATAGCCGCATCGAGGGCATTACAAACTTATGTATGTATGGATGGAACTATGTATGTATGGATGAAACTTAGTGTTGGATATCTCATATATTTGCTATGAACTGCCCTATGAATATATATATATATATATATATCATATATTTTGCTGCAAAATGCTTGAATATAGCAAAAACCAGAATGAAATGGGGCAATACAGGCACTTTGCCATTTACCATGAACGACAAAGGGGTATTTACCGTCTGCCACAGATGGCAAAGTGGCCACATGGTAGCAACCTTTGCTACCTGGGAGCACTGGCGCTGACCCATTTGGTCACTTGTCCATGATATCATTCCCAAACTTAGATATGTCATTCTAAAACACATGGCAATGTGGCTCTTTACCGTAACTGTCAGTGCCAGAAGAGTATTTCATCAGCGGTAGACGATAAAGACCTTCGCCATCCGCTTTGGTCATTTGTCGTCTGCCATGGCAGACGGAAAATTAGCTGATTCTTGTAGTGGTTGTAGGTCAGAACCATCCTAATGCAGCTACACAGGCTAATCTTGCCCAAGCAAATGATGACTTCATACCTATTCCACAGTCCCCTATGCTGGACAACTTTGCTCCTACCATGGCCAACAGCCCAGTATTTGTCCCAAGCAACACTGCTATGAATTATGAGACCAATACTGCTGCTGGTAGCTCTGAATACTACCCAAATATCTATGGAGATGATGAATTGTCGGGTAGTATTGTTGCACTGCAAGGCCTCATTGACAATCTGGTCTCCAATGCCCATGATATCATTCCCAAACTTAGAGGAGCCAAGACTGTAAATGCCAAATTTAACCTTTTTAATGCAACAACCTACATTTGAGAGCTCTGCTAGCATTGTTGAGATTACTGAGGAATATTTTGCTGAAACTAGCAAGCCTGTGAATGGCCCCAACAAGAGGAAGAAATAGGTCCTTGTGGATGAGTCTCTCTGTAGGAGACGTGGAAGGATTGCTCAGATCAACATGGGGTTTAAAGATAAACTATTTGTACTGGTTGCTAAAGAAAAGGGCAAGGAGAAAATGCAGGCTCCACAGTCTGAAGCAAAAACTATCAATAATAAGAAAACTGAAGTTGCTTTGAATTTGGGTCCCAAATTTGATGCCTTTGTTGTGGATAAGCAGGCAACACCTCTCCAGTGCTCCCCATTGACACATTGCAGGCTATTGGTACTGGGTCTTGCAAGATGGAACTTCATGAAGTGTCATCCACTTAACTTCAGTATGACAGTTCCAACGAATAGTCAAAATTTCTGAAATGGCACATGCCCTGCTATATGTTTAGCAGAACCTTTATCAAAGGCCATTGTCTTCTGCTCTATGTAATGAATTTCTTCAGAAATTTTGACTCCAGTACATTGGAGCACTTGATGATAGTGGGAGATTTCAACTTCATTAGGAGCCCAGAAGATAGAAACAAATCAGGTAGGGTGGATATCCAAATAGTATGATGATATTCAACAACATTATCATTAATCAAGACCTTATGGAGATCCCTCTCAAAGGTAGAAAATACACCTGGAGAAACATGCAGGACGAGTCTCTATTTGAGAAACTAGACTGGATCTTCACAGGCTCTAATTGGACTGGCAAATTTCTGAATGCTCTAGCAATTCCTCTTGCCAAGATTTCATCTGATGATGTCCCTATTAGGTACAAATTGATAGCCATATCCCTAAATGTCATATCTTCAGACTTGAGGAATTCTAGATTGAACTCGAGGGCTTTATTGAAACAGTAGGAAACCATTGGTTGAACAATGCTCACTTTGGTGACTCAGCAAAAAACATTGTCTCAAAATTTAAGTCAATCAAAAAAGGCTTAAAAAATTGGAGTAAAAAGCTATGACAGCTGAACCTGACCATGCAGAAATGTTGTTTCCATGTCAAGTTACTTGATGGGCCAGAAGATCAAACACCATTGTCCAAGCCCAAAAAGAACTTCAGGAAAATACATATTGATCATACCAATAACCTCCTTGAAGCTGAGAGAAAATACTAGAAAATCAGAGCAAATATCAAATGGGCCAAATTGGTTGATGAAAATACAAAAAATTCCATACCATTGCTACTCAAGTATTCAGAAATAACTATATATCCTTCTTACTGAATTCTAACAATAATATTGTCCATGGTCATGAACAGAAAACTGCTATTTTGTGGCAATCCTTGAAAGACAGAATTTATACAAGAGAAGCTACTATAAAAAACTTAAACACTGATGAATTGGCCAGCCATGAACATCTACAAGATCTAGAGAAGCCCTTCACCAAGGAAGAGGTTGATGAGGTGATTAAGTCCATGCCAAATGATAAATGATGAGGCCCTGATGGCTTTAATGGACTATTGTTGAGGAAATGCCATCATACCATCAAAGAAAGCTTTTATAAGATAATCTAAGACTTTCATGATGAAAAAGTAGACTTATCGCTAGTCAACTCAGCATACATAGCTCTAGTTTCTAAGAAGGAAAATCCTAAGCCCCCCAATGACTTCGAGCCCATCTCCCTGATGAGCATGTGAATCAAAGTACTCACCAAAATTTTAGGAAACGGAGTACAAAAGGTCATTATTCCATTCAAGCCCGCCTTGCATGGCCTTTTGAGTATATCCATATGTGCCACTAATCCAAGAAGCAGATCATCATCTTCAAAATTGATTTCGAAAAAGCATTTGACAAACTGGATTAGAATGACATAATATACATGGTTAAACACCTAGGCTTTGATGAATGGACTGGGTCAATCAAACGGTTACTCACAACGACATATGCATTTGTTATTCTCAATGGAGTGCATGGTAAGATTAAAAGATTCAAAGTAGGAGTCATCCAAGGAGACCCATTGTCCCATATACTCTATGTCATTGATGCTGAGCTTCTAAAAGTTTATTTAATAAATCATGCCAAGAAGGTCATCTGTCTACTCCTATTGAGAACCATGGTTGTATGAACTACCCCATCATATAGTATGCATATGACACATTGATCATCATGCCAACTGATCGTCAACAACTCAGTCACATGGTACACATATATAAAATCTCCTCTGAATTCACCGGGCTTAAGGTAAACTATAGTAATTCCTCCCTTTTACCAATTTAAATCTATAAAGAAGCTAGCCAACTCACCTCCACAAGGCTCCCCTGATTGGAGCTTCGTCGACTGTCGGATCTGCCCCTCTGGCTCGCCTGCACCATTGGATCTTCACTTGCAGTTAAATTGTTTTTCACCTCTCAGTCATTTTCCTTGCCCAATGACGAGTGGGCTCGTCTCAAGCTTGCATTGGCTGTCTCAGCAGCGGGTCATCTTCGGGCGGGTGAACCTTTCCTCGTGGGTCGCGCGTCCCGTGGCTGGGAGGAGGAGCCCATTGGACATAACCGCACCAAACCCTAGCCCCCCATCCACAGCCACCCGCTCCTTCTCACAGCCGCCACACAATTCCTCCCTTCGGCCCCTCCTCCTCCCCGGATCCCCACCAGAGCGCCGACCTGTAGGCAAAGGGCAACATCGACGACGCTCAGTTAGATCTGTAGGAGAGAGAAGATGAGAGGGAGACAGAGGAGGGAGAAAGAGAGGAGGAGGGGAGGAGGCACGACGTCGGATGGGAGGGAGCAGTGGAGGGCCAAGAGGCCAGCGGTGTGGGGTGGAGCAGCGAGGCCGAAGATCGGGTAGCAGACGCCTCACGGGGTGGAGGAGAGGCCGGCGATAGGGAAAAGCAGGTGATAGAGGCCGTCACCTCTCCTCACCTCCTCTCATGTTCCAGTGGTGGCGCCGCCGGGGATGAGGGGAGCAGCAGCCACAGCAGGCGGTGATGCTGGCAAAGCGGTGGTCCATGGTGCCTTCGTCGTTGTCGTCCTCGCCAGAAGGTGAGGCCAAGATGGATCTCAACATTCTCTATGAGATTCGTCATCCATGGAAGATGCAGAAGAAAAAATCATGCAGGTTCCCCTGTTGTTTCCCTTGGTTCTTTAATCTAATTTGGATATCTTGTTTTATGTTTTTCTGAAGAAGATGTGTGTAGATCGAACGAAGAAGAGAAGAGCAAGGATCTTGAGGAAGAGGAAATAACAAGGTGAGCTCTATCTCTAATCTGCCTAGATATTTTTCGTTTCCAAGTTATACTCTAAATCATGTATATGGACAAATTAATGGGTCTGATAGTGATTGTTCTTTGTGTTTTTTATTGGTTCATTTCTTGGTTATTTACTACTCTCACTTCAAGATGCTTGTTCATTCTCCTTACCTGCATTTCTCCCTCACTCCGATCAGGCAATGGGACTGTTGATCGGGCACAAGAGCTTCTTCAGAAAACCCATGTTGCTTTTCTAAATCGCAATTTTGTTCAAGGTAAAACCAGCCAAGCCGGAGACTACTACAACCCTTTTTGCAATATATAGTTGAGAGAATTCGCCCCTGCTACTAAATCATGTATATATGGCTGCTAAATTGTTATGCTTTTGGTCTTTTCTGAATTTAGTTAGCATAAATACTTCTAGAATACCTCTTATAATATGGAAGTCTGTTCATGCAGCTCTGAATGCTGTTCCGTTCCTTGATAAATACATCGCTCTACGGGGTTGATTAAAGAAGTTAACTCTTCTTCATAAAAGTTTTTCAAATGCCCTGATGGGACGACCCTAAACATGGATAGTTAAACATGGTATATCAAATCAAACACCTGATTGGTAAAATGGAGTTCTATTGGTCCTAACTGCTGTTCTAAATCCTTCAAAAAGAAAAAAAGTGCTATACTAAATAAACTATCTGCTCTATTATTTTTATCTATTAGTCTTGATTCCATCCATGTATTTATAGTACCCTGGGTAGCTGCAGCAGTGGTGCTCTTTGTTTCTCTCTCTGTAGGGAACTTCTGGATGGGATTTAGACAAGGAAAAGGAGACCCATGTGAAATCGACCATCCTGGTGGTGCCTCAACCAATGCGGGTCGACGGATAGCACCGGTGAGCGCGGTGCTTGGTGCAGCGAGCTGGATAGGCGGCAGGAGAGGTGTCCATGGGTGTGGCTTGGGGACCTCCACACGCATCAAGAGACGACGAGTGCATCCGACGCCACCATGTTGCTGGTCCTGGGGAACAAGGTATTGGCATTTGTAGTTGTACAACACTAGTGAACCGGCAAGCGATGCAGTTGTTTGGTCCATTCCCGTGTAAACTATGAACTGAATGGCTATTGTGTTGATGCATATATTCATATAATTGAAGTTTAGTTTTATTATGTCCATATCTTTGATTCTTTATACTTTAGTGTGGTCTGAGATATAATGAATTATTTCATGTCTATCTCATATCTATTTATACTTTGTTTGGAAATTGCAGCATCCTCTCCTAACTGCTTCTACTGCACTTCATGGAAATAGCTTTTCTTTGCTGATGTGATTTGGATTTTTGCTCTACGCAACCATTTCTTGTGATTAGCTTCAGAAGATGGCGAGAGCCATTGGTCAAATTAGTTTGCTAATTTGATTCATATCCTTTGGAAAAAAAACTATGTTCATAGATCATGTTGTATGCGATTAGGATGCTCCCTTTTTTATTCATTAGATTCAAGCAGTTTGTTTGTGCAGCAATCTTGCTGCTGACATCAGATTTTACAATTTGGGGTGTGGGTTTTGCTACTGGTGACACCCCATGAATAGTAGCTAGTGCGTACATTTTCATAGATATTTATATCATACTGAGATAACACTCTTCCAAGCGGAATGTTTGTTTTTATATACCTCTAGATGCTAATTTACCGTTCTTAATTTTGGCGGGGATATTCCTTCATTTGCTTGGTTGGCTGTCAATGCTCTCCAATTTTTTAATATCTCCCATCGCTAAATTTAGTCCAACATTTCCAGTATATATCTTCTTCTGCTATCAATGTTAATTCTGCCATAAGCATATTACTCTCCTAGCATTTTTTTTCTTTCGATGAAAAACACAAACACTTGTTCAGTTTTTTACTACATAGAAAAAGATAAGTTCAATTTGGTTTCTGATGTTCATGTCAGCCTTTGCCTAAGCAAAAAAGGTAACCAGTTTATATTGTAATCTGGTTTTTAGTTTTTCTTTGATTCAACCTTTTTTTTGTGATGTCTAACTATTAGATTGTCTGGAACATCTCGGAACAACCTTTCATGTCCTTGATATTATCTCGTTTCCTGAACAATACTATTTTATTTGCTTTATCTGCCACCATGAATTCCTAGAGTTCCTTTCTCTCCTTCTAATTGACATTCTTAGATGTGATTCTATTAGAAATTTTGTGCCATGGCAGAAATAACGGTTGATTGCTCTGGTTTAGCCTTTATGTCAGTTGTTGCTGAGGGTGCAGTTTCTCATTTTTCAGAATTTGTAGTAGCCGGGATGTGTATAATATGGATAACTGAACTGGTGTTTAGGGGTTTCAGTGCAGGACTGCTACTTGCTTGATTAGTTAGATCAACTGGTGTTTAGAGATTTCAGTGCGAGTAATTTTTCAGTTTCGATTGCAGGGCTTTGATATGCACCATGAGGATTGAAAAAGTCTTATATAGGGCTGCTAAATTATTATGATTTTGATCTTTTCTGAATTTAGTTAGCATAAATACTTCCAGAATACCTCTTATAATATGAAAGTCTGTTGGTAACAACACTGATTTTGCCTGTTTGTGGAACATGCTTCATTTTTGCAGGTAAAAGAAGGAAGAGAACATTGGAGAAAAAGGCAGCAGGACGTATTATCTAAGCTTTCTCAAATGTTTGAACAATTAGAAGATAGTTACAATCATTTTTCTCTTGCCTTATTACATCTTGATGTTAACAGGCTTTGGAAGGTACTATGCGCCCCGTTCAAGGTTTACATAATTTGCACCATCCTATTACAGTTTGTTCTGATGACATAATTGACTAGTTCTTCCTTGAGTAAATTAATATTGTGGCTGCTACTCCTTTGTGCATTGTTACATAGAGTTATATAATTGTGAAGGTGTGTACACATCAACATATAATTCCCACGATCCTATTACAGTTTGTTCTGACGACAATATTGAGCAGCTCTTACTTGAGTAAATTGTGCAGCTCTTCCTTGAGTAAATTAGTATTGCAGTTACTAAGCCTTTGTGCATTCCGATACAGCTCTACTAAAATACTACTTTCTTATGCCCATTTTAAACCGAGACCCGACTTTACATCATTTCTATTCTCATCCATTCTCCTAAATTTTAGTCCGCTTCAGCAATGCTATGACCTGACACTTCATTTATATATATATATATGAAAAAATGACCGTAATTTTGTTGTTGTGATACCACCCGAAGGGCTGCAAGCCCAAGATAACATCGGTAATATCCTTCGCATATTTGGAAGGCGTGGAACAATATCGTTTCAACTTAGTCAGGTGCTGGCCCAAGGATGTTATTTCTCGCTGATGTTTGATTTAATTATTTTGAAACGAGACAAAAGACTTCCATTTTCATTAGCTTACAAGATAGTGAGAATTGCCTGGTTAATTGAGGAAAACCGGGCTAAAACCAATACAACTCAACCCTAACAACATGGGTACCACCAGCCAACCTGGCCACATGCTAACAGATGGCTACACACGCGAACAATTAACTACTCCGACTTTCAAGACGGGCTTCACAAGGGAAATATGCAGGATTTGCGCTGATCATGCCCTTCACAAATGATCACCGAGTGTCTATCATCATCACCACCTGGACTCCCTCAGAAATCAACGCCCCCGAAATGGCCGCCTCGGTGAACCACATCGTTCACATGAATTGTAGACAACTTTGTTGCTGATGTGAATATCTCTGGATGTGATGTCCGTCATTCACATCTTATAGATTATATAACTCTGTGCTACGAAATTAGAATTTGTATATACATCTCATTATATACAACAAAATATACCATGTTTTTCCTACTAAAGAGGATTAGATTTGTTACATGCATTTTGTTTCAAACAGAACTCTATGTTACCAAATTTAATTGTGTATATACATCTTATTGTTGATAACAAGCCCTGTTTTTTCACATAAGAAAGATTAAATTTGTTGTCATATGTGCATACCCGTAACTATATCAAGTAAATCATGGATTTCTTTTCATCGCTAACATGGAATTAGCAGGTCTCTGCGCCATTTGGCGCAACGGGTGGTTTAGTTGAAGGTTCTTGGAGCATGAAACTATTTTCATCGACAACATGTCTTCAGCGGGTCTCTGGGCCATTTGGCGCAACGGGTCAACTAGTGAACATAACAGATGAAAGAGCTCTGCAACTTGCCAACATACTTGGATGTAAAAAATAAAGCATGCATTTCACATATCTTGGTTTACCAATGGGCTCCACAAGACCAAAAATTGATGATTTGATGCCCATGGTGTCAAGATTAGATGTCAGGCTATCTGGTATCGCACCTATGATCTCATATGCAGGAAGATTGGTCCATCTTAAAGTCGTGGTCAATGCATTGCCCATTTTTGCAATGTGCAACATCAGAGTTGCCTTTACCATCCTAGATCATTTTGAAAAATCTGGCAGGTGCTTCTTATGGTATTGGAAGAATATCAAAGAACATGGCAAATGTCTAGCCAAATGGGAGAAGGTATGTTTAATCAAAAAGATAGTGGCCTAGAGTACTAGAGCTCACAACTCAGAACAGAGCATGTCTGACAAAGTTCATACACAAGTTCTTTAATAAGTATGACATAACATGGGTGAAAATATTATGGAACTCATACTAAAACAATGGTGAGCTACCAACTTATCCAACAAAGGTTGGATCATGGGTGGAGAGATTGCTGCTATGTTCTAAATGATTTCAAAAGCATGTAACTTTGCAAAGTTGGTGATGGATGTACTTTCAGGTTATGGTACAATAAATGGGAGGATGATAATCTTGATAATAAATTCCCCAACTAATTTCATATGCTAAAAACAAGGATATAACATTTGCTGCTACACATGATATAGCTACGGAAGGTCTATATGAAATGTTTCATCTACGCATGTCAACTGTTGCCGTACAACAAATCATATCTTTGAGGAACATGATCAATATTGCAAGCAACAATAGCAGAGACAATTGGCACTTCTATTGGTCATCTACAAGGTATTCCACCAAAAGGATTTATCTATAATTGATTGGAAACCCACTATATACCCCTTAACCATTCCAATGGATTTGGAAATCTGGATGCTTAGCGAAAAAAATACTTCTGGTTACGGCTACTTGATAGGCTAAATACTAGAGACTTGCTGCAAGGAAACACTTCTGTATTCAATCAAGCAAATGTGTCCTATGTGATAATGAGCCTAATGAACACCTGAAGCATCTCTTTTTCCCGTGTGACTTCAGCCATAATTTCTGGATATCTATTGGGATTGAATGGAACACTGACCATAGCATCAACCAAATGCTAGATAAAGCAAAAAACCAGAACAAACATTCAATCATTCAGAGCATGCTTGATTGCTACATGCTGGTCCATCTGGAAGAACAGAAACATCATTATTTTTTACCACAAGAAAAATAGCTTAGAATATTGCAATGCCTGTTTCAAGGAACAATTAAAGTCATGAGGAAAGCAAAACCAAGCCGGAAGGAAGGGATGCAAACTTAGCTAGATTATTTGTAAATCTATCATAGGCATACACATAGCCATATTCACATTGTACATCGACTTGTAACACCACTCTTATATTAATCAAAAAAGTGTTACAGTAGGGGTTTACCCTACTATTTTTGCTCAAAAAAATATATAAGACTTTTCCCAGTAGTGAAAGGGAGATGCAAGCATTGTTGGTGAAGTAGAAAATGGTACAAGAGAAGTCGACAATGCAATATGCATGTGGATCTTTAATAGCAGATATATTTTGGTCATATTGCACCATATCATTCGCTTCTCATCGTTAGGTGCTTAAATTTGACCTTCCCATTTGATCTTAAAAATTTAAGTCTGATTGGGAATCACAGTGGTTGATAAAATAGGTGGGATGTGGGAAGTGAAACTTTAGTGCTTGCTATAACGTGCTTGAGGCATTTTTTGAGATCTACGGTAGCAGTGCGTGGGCATTGTACTGGTATAACATAACTATATACAGGTGTAAATGTTCCTTCAAAAAATTACATGTATGTGTTTCGAATTTTGAAATTGCATATGTGTCCCAATTTTTGATATTTAAATAATACACTATCATTTATTGCAATGCACGTGCAATTTCCAGTGAAGGACAATTGGCCGGTGATCTGAGTGTACATGGTACTTGTGAATAATGGGCCGCAGCACCATGTCCAGCCGCTCTTGAGTGAAAATGGAGTGAAAGCTTGCTCCGAGATACTATCGTCATTTTCCAAGAGGTGGTTTTGAAGTAATTCAGGTTGCCTCAGTCACCAAGGGATAGGCCTCCGTCTAACTCTGCATTGGTCTCAAGCCCTGTTTCAGGTTGGGACGGACCGTGCCAAGATCATCACTTTTGTAAAAGTTGGGCTGGGTGATCGATCCAAAAATATGCACCAAGTTGCAGAGATAGTGCATCTGCTCAACGAACGCAACACTGAAATTCATAAGATTATTAGTCATGGGCAGAATAAAGCTGGGCATGTAATGGTGGCAATTGGTCATGGAGAGCAGCACACAGCTTCTTGGCTTACACATGCTCGCTCCCCAGGAGATTATCATTATGATTACCGATGATTGTAAAACTGTTATAGCTTGAGTAATGAAATGCCCCCCGCCAGCGGAAAAAAACGCGCCACCGCCCCAAATGAAACCTGCATAGTTGACTAAAAAAATCAAAATAACAAATTCAATCAAATATCAGGTGACTATGCACTAGCCAGACCGTATGTGCAACGCACTGTGTCTTGTTCAAAAATCATAGGTGCCAAATACATAAACTAATACCAAACTATCAAGATGACACATTTTCTTATACACTATGTATCTTGTTACGGAATACTACTAATTAATTTCCCTTGTAATTTTGGAGCGAATAAATACCATAATCTTGGTATGGAGTATTACTAATTAATTCCGTCTGTAAATAATATTGGGAGGCAATAAAATGTCACAATGTTATAATGGAAAACTAATTAATTTCATATGGTTATTTTTAGGAGGCAATAAATGCCCTAATTGTGTATATGGAATACTAAGAAACTCCTTATGGATGTATTTGTAGTCTGTCAATCGATACCTATAGGATATTCCATGATGTGCGTATAATCCGAGGATCCTTATTAATCATGGCAAATTGTAAAAAGGAAACTCGCCAAAGCAGGAATGAATAAAATGGCAAACATTGATACTCCAAGAATCGGCCATGCCTCTATATAAACAGCAGAAGGAACCAGCAAAGTAGTACAAGTCTAAACCAAACGGACATAGGAGAAGAGAACACTAAACAATTTCATTATGGCTCTAATCCGGATCAACACTGGTGTTCTGTGCTTGATGGCACTTTTGATGGTTTCAACCACTTTATTGTCGAGTGAAGCATCAGGGAGGAAGATAGGTACATTTCTATTTACCAGAGCTTATCAACTGTAGTATATATGAATTTGTGGTTTCCTAGAGCTAGATAAAAAATTGATCCTATTGCATCATTCTCTGTTGCCAATGATATGAATGTTTCTTATGAAGTTTGATCGTTCAAGTTAATATATGCAAGTGTTTTTGCAAGAGAAAAGTGTTTCAACCGTGCCTACTAGAGTGAGGTGTTTAGTTAAGATAGGCAAGTATCTTTTTCCTCATACTCGCAAAAAATAGATAGAAAACTATTTTTCCTTGTAGTGCAAACTTGTGCGTCGCGTTCGTCCCCTTATTTAAAAGTTATCATGCCTCATAGTACTTTAAACCTAGTGTTATTTAACAATGGCATGGAAAGAAAGAGGTGTTTTCCTTGTGATTTTATGATCACCATTACAATTCTGTCGTGGTACATATGGTTTCCATAGTTCATAATAATTATATACCAGCCAGTAGATGTTCTTCCTATGTTTGTATTAGCACTCCACTGTTGTCCTACTATTTGCATAGTACATTGATTTCACAGAATCCTAGTTTAAATACGAACAACAAGAGGTTCTGATGGCACCTTTTATTTTTTATTGTTGTAGGCAAGGAAGCTAACATTGGCGTCGAGGGGCATCATGAACCCTACACTGCATGTACGGATCCTTCATTTTGTAATGATATCTGCAACAGAGATGGTTACGGAGGTGGGACCTGCCGTGATGGTCACTGCGAATGCATCAGATAATTGTAGCAAGAAAATGACCAAGAATAATGTTTGGAAATAAAGATTCACTTGGGAGCATTATGAATTGTTTTTCTAGCTGGAATAATTTAATTGAACATTTTTATTTTCCTACTCTTTGTATTTGAACCCGTATCATGGCCTTTTTTAACATAGATGCTCACATACACGTGCATTACACTCACGGTATTGGGACAATTTTTGGGAAAAATTAAAATTAAATCTACCAATAAAGTATAATTAATACTATGATTTCAATCAGAATGTTTTTTCATCTGAATCTGGAACTATACACTAGATAGTGTCAAATCTTTTAAACTTATCCATACCTTTGTGCAGACCTTGATGTATCGACTTGAATATGTAGCAAACAATCATCTTTGATACCAAGAGTTAGGACAGCTGGAAAACATATTATGGCTTATTGGCTATTGGGACCAAATAGATTCATTGTTATTGCACACAAAATAAGCGCATACCAATGGTCCATCAAACATATTCAGCTGGAAACTAACGAGCTGCAGCGTATTTTTGTTCCTGGCTATCTACCACAACAATGTTTGCCCTTCTCCGACAAAGGATGGGTGATGACGAAGGTGCGCCTTTTGGCTAGCTCCAGTGCTTGTAGTCGTCGCTAAGTGGTCTATGGACCTGGATGTAAATTTTACTTCTAGTGTTCTTTGAACTACCTGACAGTTGGTGAATACTGCCTCAGTTGCATTTGTTATAATTCCTCGTAATTTCATCTTTATTCCTCTAGAGAAACGGAAAGTATCTCTCTCATGATTTTATGTATCTCTCTTTAACTCCCCAAGTCCGATGCGCCAGGTGTCTTCCAGTTATTCGTCATTGTTGCCATTACATTTTCTTGTGTGCTACATTTTGCCATGTCATCATGTGCATTAGATCATCATATTTTTCAAAACTTGCATCCGGTCACTTTCTCCATTGTCCGTTTCGACATCCGACAATCTCACATTCACCCGTTGCACCTTCCAGTTCTCGTTTCGTGAGCGGGAAAAAAATGTTCTCATCAAGGGCCGAGATTTGTCGAGTGGCCTTGGTATATCACCGATAGACCGCCTGTAAAATTCCGTTCCATTTGGAGGTTGTTTGATGCCCCAACGGTTAATCGCGTTAACCGAAACCCCTCCTTCTCTTTGCAGCCCAGCACCCCTTCATAATAGCCCAATAGCCCATCTAAACCCCCTCCATCCTCTCCGTCGTTGGATCACGATCGCGTGGGAGAAAATCGCACCTCATTTGCCCTCTCCTAGCTCCCTATACCTATATATAGGTCGTCCGAATTCGCAGTCCAAACCCTAGCTGCCATCTTCCCTCCACGCCGCCGGACACGTCCGTCCGCGCCGGACGGATCCAACGCCGCTGCCCTCGACGAATCGGAAGGCGCCATGTCACCCGCTACCGTCTCCTCCACGCAGGCCCGCAGGGCCCATTGCCGGCCTGCCACCAGGCCGAACCGGGCCGCGCCTCATGCCGGCGCCTGAGCCGCCCGCATCGTCACCTTGTGCCGCCGCTGCATCACCGCCAGCTCGCGCCGCCTCTGCCCCACAGCTCGTCGCGCGCACCGCCTGTTAACATGTTTTGATGTTCATGTTATGCTCTATCATGCCATGCCATTTGATGCCTCATATATGTCCTGTAGCATATGTTTTCATTGCCGTGAACATGCCTAAATGATGTTCGAGTTTTCTGTTAACTTCATGATGCCATTTTTTGAGCTTGTTATTAATTAAACTATGTCTCTTTGAGAGGTGCTCCCATTACATGATATGAAGTATGCTATGCGTATTTTGTCCACATGCCAAGTTTGATAATTTTAGACTTCATATGACCTCTGTTCCAAGCTTGCTAATATGCTATGCTAAAGTTGTTGTTGTACACATGTTGAAACTGTTATAAAATTCAAACTTGTCTTGATGGTTCCCACTAGTCCATGAGTCATATGGTTATGATGCCTTGATGTTTTTGCTCTTTGTTATGTGTAATTTTATGCCATGCCCTTGGTTGCCATATAACTTGCTGTAGCTTGTCTCTTTCTTGCTCTCAAGTTGCCATCATGCTAAATATGTTATCCTATTAACAACATGTTCCTTTTTGCATGAATCATAGTAATTACTCCATTCCTCATATGAAATTGTGCCCATGGACTAAGTTAAAGTATATAATGTCTACTATATGCCCATGTATTTTGCATGATTACTTAATTTTCTATGCTTGCTGGTATGTGCCTCCGAAGTCAGCATCATAATGTTATTGTTTTGCATTCCCAGATTTCCTCTAGTCTGAGAATCATCTTATATCCTGTTGCATCTTGTCTTGTTGATTGCCATTGATCTAGGGCTCTTATGGAGATGCTTAGTAATCATGTTTTGCCAGGTTCAACTTGTACTAGAATGCCATGCTTTTGCTTGTTATGTTCTTGCACTATAGCATCATTGTTTCATGCCTCCAACATGTCAACATGTTATTTCTCCTTAAGCATATGATCTGTTTTTCACTAAGTCATAATGTGTGTTATCAAGTTGCTTTTCGCATTGATCATCTTGGATTAATCCTGATGCCTATGAACTTGAAACTTAGTGTAATTTGGAGGATGCAATCTGTACTTTGAGTGCATATCAAGTTTGTGTCCATATGTTTCCTCTAGCTTGTTGTTTCCTTGATTGCAAAGTGCTTAGTTGCTCTTTTCGGCAGATTGTGTTTGAAACGTGAATTGGGTGTATGTGTTGAACCGTGGCTCCGTTTTGAGCATGCTCTATATGAAACTTGCTTATTTGTGCATGTAGTTTCATGTTGCCTTGTTGAATCCTTATTTTGGAGTGTTTGTGATGTTGTTTTGCTTGCATTTTGCAATCAGTGCCATGTTTAACTTGTTTTGCTCATATCTTCTAGGCCGTAGCTCCGAATTAAACGAACTTTATATGTAACTTGACTAGAAAACCGTGTAGATCATCTTGGTGCACTTTAACTTGATGTTTAACAACTTTAACATAAAGTTTTGTTCAGATCAGTACCAATTTCGAAATTTACATATGAGGACTTACCAGAATTGTTATATGTTGTTTTCGGCCTCATTTAAACTTGCTTTGATGTGTTGTTCTTGTATGCATCATCTCTTGCCATGAGTAGCATCATATAGCCTTGCCATGCATCATACTTGGTTGAGAATCATGTCATGTTTATGTGTTGTGTGTTTACCATGTTGCTTGCTTCTTTCCAGTTGTGCTCCTTCTCGATAGTTCCTGTTTCGTTGCGATTGTGAGGATTCGTTCGACTACGTGGGATCGTCTTCTTCATGGACTCGTTCTTCTTCCTAGCAGGATTTCAGGCAAGATGACCGTCACCTTGGATCTCACTACTATCTTTGCTATGCTAGTTATCTCGATGCTATCGATGTGTCGCGCTACGTACCACTTGTTTATCAAGCCTCCCAAATTGCCATGATTAGCCTCTAACCTTTTCACCCTTCCTAGCAAACCGTTGTTTGGCTATGTTACCACTTTGCTCAGCCGCTCTTATAGCCTTGCTAGTTGCAGGTGCAGGTTGTTCCATGCTAGGGCATGGATATTTTGGGATATCACAATATCTCTTATTTTAACTAATGCACACATATACTTGGTAAAGGGTGGAAGGCTCGGCCTTATGCCTCGTGTTTTGTTCCACTCTTGCCACCCTAGTTTCCGTCATACTGGTGTTATGTTCCTTGATTTTGCGTCCCTAACATGGTGAGGGTTTATGGGCCCCTCTTGACAGTTCGCTTTGAATAAAACTCTTCCAGCAAGGCTCAACATTGGTTTTAACATTTGCCATAATAATACTTGAACTAAATAATTAATTGGCATAGGGCGTCATGAACCCGCGGATTCTTTCTACATAGCAGGGGGGCCATGTTGGTCCCAAACTAGAGCACCGTGCGGGACCACCCCTAGGCAACTTGGGGTATTTGGATCATGTACGCTTCGCTTATCCGGTCGTGGCCTCAGACGAGATACGTGCGGCTACTATTAGGGTGTCGGAACGCTGGGAGGTTTTGCTGGATTAGTTTTACTATTGTCAAAATGTATTGTGCACCGGGATTCCGAGTCTGATCGGAGGGTCCTGCGATGGAGGATTGTCTCCGCAGATCGTGAGCTTGTCATGGGCTAAGATGGGACACCCCTGCAGGGTTTAAACTTTCGAGAGCCATGCCCGCAGTTATGTGGCAGATGGGAATTTGTTAATATCCGGTTGTAGAGGACTTGAAGTAAACCCATTCAAAATACACCAACCAAGTGCTTAACCGTGACTATCTCTTTTCGGGGAAGTTCGAGAGGAGAACACGGTTGGGTTATGTTTGAACGTAAGTAGTTCAGGATCACTTCTTCATCATTACTAGTTTGCGACCGTTTGCGTAGATTCTCATCTTCCTCTTGTACTCGTGAGTTAGCCACCATACATTGCTTAGTCCCTGCTGCAACCTCACCACTTATTCTTTTCCTACCCATTAAGCTTTGCTAGTCTTGATACCCATGGTAATGGGATTGTTGAGTCCTCGTGGCTCACAGTTTACTACAACAACAGTTGCAGGTACATGTAATGTGATGATCATGACGTGAGAGCGATGTTTACTTGTTTTGGAGTTCTTCTTCTTCATCGATCTTGGGTTAGGTTCCTGGTCGGCAGCCTGGGCTAGCAGGGTGGATGTCGTTTGAGCTTTTGTTTGTGCTACATCTGTAGTCGGATGTTGTTCGCATGTATGATGTTGATGTATTCTTATGGCATTTGTATGTCTTGTATGTATCCCCAACTATTATGTAATGGTACGATGTAATGATATCGACCTTTCAAAAGCGTGTCAAGATGCGGTGCTATCTTTGGTGGGACCTTCGAGTTCCTTTAGGATAGAGTCGCATATTGGGTGTGACACTCTCCTTGTAGGAAAGGAAGGAAAGTATCTTTCTTGATTGCATGTATCTCTTTCTTTCTTGTGCTAGGCTAATACATCTTATGACAAAAGAATGGAGGAGTAGATCAAAAGTTTTCTCGCAAAAAAATGATCAGCCGTTGCAAAATGGATTTTAGTGCTAGGCTAGTTGAGCTATTATAAACTATGTCGAACGCCTCCACTTATTAACCAAATATTTACTATCAAAAAAAGTTTTGCCCAAAAAATACGTATGGTCTAAAAATATCTAAAAAAGTTAAAGTTTCCTTCATCTATTTTTATTCCTTACTTACGGATCCGAGGAGTGGTCGCCGTCCTAAATGGTCTACTTATCGATGGATTGATAAATGTTTAGAATTTTGTGATAACTTTTGATGAACCTTTTCATCTATCCTCGGATGTATGCTATCCCTTGTACTTATATTAGTTTTCTATTTACTAATGTCTAAGCTTTTCTCTTTAAAACTGTTTTCATCTAGACGAACAAATTAGATCTTTCTTTGGTAACCTATCGCTATCCCCCATACACTGCATTGTTCCGTAGCCCGCTCCTCCCGCCCACCGCACCGACACACCTGCGAGGTTCTTCTCCTTGAAGGTCCCCTTCATGGAGTCATCGGTGTCAGTGGAGTTCTAGGCGTGACTGTTGGTGTCCTGTAGGCTTCTTAGATGAATATTGTGTACCATAAAACGTTGGAGAGAATTACACGTATAATCCTCATCCTCATCCTCAAGCAACGTCTACGTAGGCTATCGCGGGGAATCATTTTCTCTACACATTCAAATGGGATAGGTGCCTTATCGACCCCTCCTTAGTGAGAACCCCAAATATATTCGCTCCACATAGGAGTCGAACTCTGGTTGACGGGAGCACCACTGTGATCGCAGCCATTGGTCTACTGCCCCGAAAACATAGGAGCCTCATGTTAGGCGATTATAGTTTCGACGGGACGCACGATTGATCTTGATCGGTGGGGGCCATACGGGGGTGGTGTCGGGATGGATCCATTTGGCGATGTCAAAGGGAAGGAAGGCGCTCTCTTGCCACGTGTGGTGAGGGCATGACTGGAGGAGGCGATGGGCAAGTTAGGTCTGAAGGAAGAGAAAGCTACACCACTGGTGATAGATGACGTCGACGAGGGTGAACCGACGAAGTGGTCATTGGCATGGAAAATTCTCCATCGACATACGTTCCATATCCACACAATTTCAAAGGCTCACCATCCAACTTTCGGGGAACCCTAGAGGTCTGATCTTCAGCTCTGAAAGTGAAATCGTCTTTGTGGCAGAATTTCCTCCAATAATGACATATACTTAGCTTTATTACCTCCGATATGCTTACCATAATGACATAAGTTAGCTCTAATGTGAGAAGTTAGCTCTAATATGCTTAGTTACCTAGGTTATCTCAATAATGACATATACTTAGCTTACTTATGTAAAAAATGGCAAAATTAGCTTACTTAGGTAAAATAATGGCATAATAACCTTTGTAACCTCATAAATATCATATACTTAGCTTATTTTCCTCCAAAATGACATAATAAGATTACTTAGCTAAAAATGGTCCATTTTACTTAAGTTAGCTCTAAAATGACCTATACTTAGCTTCGTTTCCTCCAAAATGACCTAAGTTAGCTCCAAAATGACACATTTTACCTAAGTTGGCTCCAAATTGACCTAAGTTAGCTCTAAGTTAGCTCAAATATGCTAAGTTAGCTCTAATATGCTTAGTTACCTAGGTTAGCTCAACAATGACAAATACTTAGCTTACTTATGTCAAAAATGGAATAATAAGCTTACTTAGGTTAAAAATGGCATTATAACCTCCATAATCTCAAACCTATCATATACTTAGCTTATTTTCATCCAAAATGACATAATAAGCTTACTTAGCTCCAAAATGACATATTGTCGGTGAGAACGACACCTATGGGATCACTGGGATCCCTTCTACGGTCGGCGGGCGCGAGGTCGTGAGAAGAGCAGGTTTAGAAGCTAGCACACGGGTCATTTACCCAGGTTCGGGCCGCAAGGATGCGTAAAACCCTAGTACTGCTTTGGTGGATGGATTGAGTGTTCTTGAGCTTTCTGAACTAGCTACGGTGGCTGCGCCGTTCCAAAAAGCCGAATCCCCCTCCTGGTCGTCTCGGGCCTCCTTTTATAGAAAAGGGGCTGCCATAGTGGCACACGGGAGGTCGAAAGGCCTACAGTGCGCGAGCTTATCGCACGGCATTACGGGACAAAGAGCATTAAATGTGCTACGTAGGTGTCCATTAGCTTTATCGGGATGGGAACGAGGCACGTCCCGTCGGTCGCCGCTTCGCTTCGCCTCAACACGCGCCCATGCTAGCGATGCATGCAGCGCCATGTAGGTAGGCAGGCAGCTGAGGTGGTGGGGTGGTAGGGCCTTCATGAAGATCCGCATGACGCCACATAGGTGCTTGCTGATTTGGCCTGGCAGCTGCATGTTGCCACGCAGGTGCCTGCCCAGCTGGTTGCGCTGGCAGCTGCATGCGAACGGCGTCGGAGTCTTGGCTGGTGGCGGAGTCTTGGTTGGCTTCGGCCGATCAGTGGCCCTGCTGACGACCTCAGCAAGGGTCTTGCCGAGGGCCCCGCAAGGGTCTTGCCATGGCATTGCTGCCATCCCCGACAAGGGTCTTGCCGGGGGTCTTCTGTACTTCCTCGGCTAGGATCCTGCCGAGGGTCGCCGTCTTCTGGTCCTCATGTGAACTCAGATGTTTATGAGCTTGATGAAGATTTGCATGCCACCACAGAGGCGCCTCCCGAGCCAGTTCCAACGCAGTTGGTTAGGTTGGAGCCGGTGGGCTTAAGCGTGGCTCACTCCGCTGGCATCGGGCAAGTTGCCTCAGCAAGGCTCTTGCCGGGGCTCGGGGGGCCGCCTCAGCAAGGACCTTGCCGAGGGAGTCCACCTCGCCCTCTCGCCCTCCTGCGCTTCTGGTCTTGGCGTTGCCTTGGTTTCCTCGTGCTTCGGCTTCTCTCCGGCTTCCCTCCTCTGCCCTGCTAAGTTTGGCTGCGGCGCGTGGCTCTGACTGCCCGTGCACAAGTAAAGGGGTCAAAAGGAGAGCCCCTACTTTTGTACACCGACAGGAGCCCCCGGGCCTGGGCCATACATAAGTGCGACACGTTGTTGGGCTAGGCCTAGAACGGTGTGTGGGCAGGTGGGGCGGATTTCACCATAGTAATTTCTCGTCCGCTGCGCTTCCCCATGACCCACGTTGAAAGCGCGACATGGAGGGTCGTGCGCGACGTGGGGTCATGCATGGGGCGGTTTCCGCATGCATGCATCACATCGTGGTAAAGAGGCGGCCTGCGCCTTCCCCGTAAAAGGAGGGAGGCGCAGAGGCACGACCCATTTACTTGGGTGGACTCAGGTCATGGTCTTCAAGGCGCCCGCGCCCAACGATCACGGGGTGGGGAGCGGCCGCTTCGCCTGTCCCTTTAATGCTGCTCGCTCGCCATGTGTCCTTCATGCAGGTGGCAGGAGGAGGAAGCGGGAAACCGGGCAGTCGCTGATTGGGGCAACAGGCCGGTCCTGATTCCCTGTGCGCCCGATGACCGGATTGGTCGAGTGGGGCGACCGAGCCCCGACTCCGCCCCTTTATAAGGAGGGGAGGGGGGCGGCATTCCACATTCTCCCATCATCCGTCTCCTTCCACCTCCGCTTCTTTCTTCTATCTGCCATGGCGAGAGGAAGCGCTGGCCTTCGGCGGTGGCGACGAGGGTTGCTGCTTGTCAGCGCGTTCCTCCTCCCCAAGAGCTCGTGCTGGCAGAACCGGCCACAAGGGGTAGGGGGAGGGGACGAGCCCGAGGTCGTCGTGGCGCTCGGGGGAGAGGAGGACGGGGCGGCGCATCGGCCTCGCCTCCGCCAGCGATGCCTCCCCCGACAGAGCACCATGTCGGGGACCAGCCCCGCGAGTTCTTCATCAGGCTGCGTCGGCCACCGTGTCGCCGCCTCCGTCTCCCTACTGCATTTGCTCGGGCGATGGAGCTCGATCCACCCCAGACCCTCTGGTTGCACATGAAGGGTTGTGGGAACGGCGGCACACTGGTCGACGTTGACTTCCCTACTTCTCACGTCATGTACCTCCGCCGTGGATGAAAGACGTTCACATGCAACCACAGCTTGACGGCGGGGCTTGTCCTCTACTTCAAGTTAATGGAGGGCAGCCTCCGACGATGAAGATTCCTCCTCAAGTGGGAGTGACCAGGAGGACAGCGATAGCGACGACGAGGGAGTCGAGCGGCAGGATGCTGACTCCGACTAACCACGCCGCCGTTCCCTCGGCCACGCGCCTTGTCGAGGGCCATCCTCGCCAAGCTCTCCATCGGAGCGCTCCCCGTCGTCTCCTTGGGTGGCTGGCGTAGGAGGGTCGGAGAAGGCGAAAAATGCGGGTGGCGGCCGTCAAATCAGAGTACGCCGGCACCGGCGCCTTCGTCGCGTATTGCCGGCCCACTGCCTCATCTTCCAGCTCCCCTCCCGGCACCGGGACATTCTCTTGGTGCCTTCTGCTCCTCGCACCTCGCCCAGGCGCTCTTTTCGCCCTCCTGCCCTCTTACTCAACCTTCTGAGGAGAGGGACAAGAAAGGGATCATGGGCATCTTATCTTTTTTTAGTTTGTAAGCCTACGGGCACTTGTTAATTTTAACACTTGTAATTCCCTTTGCCCATGTTTTTAATTCCGTATGAACTATACCTGTATGGGATGTTTTTAATGAAAAAGAGTTCTTGCCGGGTTCTTTGTGCGTGAGCAAGGCCCATGCCAAGGATGAATCCTTGTTATTTTTAAGATAAACATTGTCGCCCGGCAACATGACTTGCCATCACCCCAATTCGGTCGACCATTCTTGCGCTCTTGGCGGAGGCAGGGGCGAAGTAGAGTTAGGCCCCTCGTTCATCTCCTCGCCACCGTGAGTACTACCAAATTCTGACCCAGGAGGTAGCCCTTGGGTACAAGAAAGGGGGAGCACGGTGGTTTTAAGAACATAAACGAGGTTTCACATGTCCGAGTTCTATATGGAAATGCAGAACATGGGGATGAAAGACTTATCTGGATCCACAGCCCCCGGCAACCTTGGCTCGCCGTGGTTGGATCCTTGTATCTTCAGCCCCCGGCAGTCTTCGCTTGCCGGGGCCGGAGTGACGGTTCGTTCTCTTTTTCCCGAGCGGCTCAACAGAAGTGTCTGCGTGCCCTGCGAACCAAAGGGAACAGAAGGACGCACACTCGATGCTAACCACAATCAACCCTAACCGAGGGAGAGACTTGACCTAGCATGCATGCTATAACTTAGGGCGCCAACGCTTCGTTTATTTATGCTCAGGGTCTGCGCCTGGCTTTTTACAGAGGGTTACATGCCTTGCCGGCAAGGCTCGTACAAAAGTTGGTTCTCCGAGAGGCCCGACAACCGCGCCTTATGGGTAAAACTTGCGAAGATGCTCGATGTTCCAGGAATTGCTTACCGGGACAACATCTTCGGTCTCCAGGCGGACTGCGCCAATCCTGGTGACTCGTATTACCCGATAAGGGCCTTCCCACTTTGGCGTCAACTTTTTGGAATTCTTGGCCGACTGAACGCGCCGAAGAACAAGGTTGCCTTCCTCAAAGCTTCAGGCATGAACCTTGCGGCTATGGTAGTGGCGCAAGGCTTGCTGGTAGCGTGCTGCTCTCACAGCCGCCCAAAGACGATCTTCCTCAAGGAGCGTTGCGTCATCTTGCCGCAATCGCACTTTCTCAAGCTCGTCATAAGCGAGCACTCGAGGTGACCCGTATATTAGTTCCATGGGGAGAACTGCTTCTGCCCCGTATACCAGGGCAAAGGGTGTTTGGCCGGTGGCTCGATTTGGCGTCATTCTGATCGACCAAAGAACCGCCGACAACTCATCAATCTAGCGCCTTTTGCTTGTGTGCATTACTTCACCATTTGCCCTCTTCTCTTGGCCGTTGCTCCGTGGGTGTGCCATGGAAGCAAAACGGACCTTGCTGCTGAGGTCTCGGATGTACTGCATGAAGGTGTGGCTTGTGAACCGCGTGCCGTTGTCGGTGATGACTCTGTTTGGCACACCAAAATGGCAGACTAGTCCCTTGAAGAACTTGACGGCTGACTGTGCTGTCACCTTCCTCACTGCTTCCACCTCTGGCCACTTTGTGAACTTGTCGATTGCAATGTACAAGTATTCAAAGCCCCCGACAACACGGGTGAAGGGGCCCAGTATGTCGATCCCCCAGACCGAAAACGGCCAGGTGAGAGGAATTGTTTGAAGGGCTTGAGCTAGTTGATGAAGCTTCTTTGAATGGAACTGACACGCTTCACACTTGGTTACTAGTGCCGTCGCATCCTAGAGGGCGGTGGGCCAGAAGAAGCCTTGCCGGAATGCCTTGCCGGCAAGGTCCCTCGACCCTATGTGGGAGCCACATATGCCTCCATGTATCTCTGCCAACAGCTCTAGTCCTTCCTCCTGGGGAATGCACTTCAATTTCACACCGTTCGATCTTTTTCTGTACAGGACGTCATCGACGAACTAGTACAAGGCAGACCGACGGGCTACTTTTTCCGCTTATTTCTGCTCCTCAGGAAGTTCCCCTGTCTGGACGAAACGGACGGTATGCTGTGCCCATGCCGGAGCCTGGGCCTCGACGGCAAGGAACAAAGGCATCTCTTCCACCAGGGGGACAGCCGTCTCTATGGCCAGGGCTTGGCGCCCTGCCGGAGCCAGGTGCCCCTTGGCAGGCTCGGAATCCACGACCACACCCTTGCCGGCGACCCTGGGGCTCGGCGGGAAAGTACTTGCCGGGGCCCGATTTCCTAAGCTTGTTCTGCTCCATTGATGGTTCGATGGATGGTTGAGTTAACCGAAGCAAAAAGGTACCTAGTTCCATAGGTAGCTTGAATGCAGCGTGCTTTGACAGGTAGTCCGCGATGTCGTTCTTCGCCCGGGGAACGTGCTCTGCTTGAATACCGTCGAAGCGCTCCTCCAGCTTCCTCACCTCATATACGTAGACCTCCATCAACGGACTCTGGTAATCTTTGTTGACCTTTCTGATGAAAAGTTGCGTATCACCCCTGAAAATGAGCTTCTTCACCCCAAGGTCTGCCGCGATCCTGAGTCCGGCGAGCAGCCCCTTGTACTCAGCAGTGTTGTTTGTGGACATCTCCATCAGAAAGTGCATCTGGATCACATACTTGAGGTGCTCTCCGGTGGGTGCGACAAGTAGCATGCCGGGACCGGCGCCTTGCAGCGAGAAAGCCCCATCAAAGTACATGATCCACTCGCGACTTGCTTCCTTACCGGGGAGAGCGGTCTCCTGGATTTCCTCGTCGGGCGTTGAGGTCTATTATGCAATGAACTCTGCCAAGACCCTGCTCTGGATTGACGAAGTACTTTCAAACTTCAAACCAAAGCTTGACAACTCCAGGGCCCACTCCAGAATCCTTCCGGTTGCATCTGGGTTGGGCAGTATCCGTTGCAACGGGAGGCGGGTGACGAAAGCAATCTCGTGAGCTAGGAAGTAATGAAGCAGATTTCTCGAGGCCATAAGGAGGCCGAAGAGCAATTTCTGCACACCGGAGTACCTTGACCTGGCTCCATGCAAGAGGGAGCTGACAAGGTAAATCGGGTGTCTCATCATCTTCTTCTTCTGCACCACTTCACTTGGCTATGCGGGCCCTGCCCCGATGGCGTCGAACTCTGTTTAGGGCCTTGCCTTGCCAGCACCAGGCCCTGCCGGAGGAATCTCTGACTTGCCATCCACCGGTCCTCCCATTGCATCTGCCTCTTCTTCGACCTCCCTCTGCGCCACTAGTGTGGCGCTAACCACTTGATTCATTGTTGCCAAATACAGCAGCAACGACTCTTGTGGTTTAGGCGCAACCAGTATTGGCATAGAGGACAGGTATTTCTTCAGATCCTGCAATGCCACCTCGGCCTCTGGGGTCCACTCCATTGGGCCTGCCTTCTACAATATTTTGAAAAAGGGAAGGGCACGTTCACCGGACTTAGAGATGAACCTGCTCATGGCGGCAACGCAGCCAGTGAGCCGGTGCACATCCTTGATCCGCTTGGGTGCCTCAATCAGCTCAATAGCCTTGATCTTGTTTGGGTTTGCCTCGATCCCACGCTGCGACACAAAGAACACGAGAAGTTTTCCTGATGGGACGCCAAAGACACACTTCTCAGGGTTCAGCTTGAGGTTGATCTTGCGTAGGTTGGCAAACGTCTCTCCTAGGTCTTGTACAAGGGTCGCCTTGTCCTTGGTTTTGACCACTATGTCATCCATATATGCTTCCAACACTCTTCAACCCGAAAGGCATCCGTAAAAAGCAACACGTACCACATGGGGTGATAAAGGTTGTCTTCTCTTCAACTTCTCTTGCCATGAAGATCTGGTGGTAGCCTGAGTAGGCGTCAAGGAATGACAATAGATCACACCTGGTTGTGGAGTCAACAATTGGTCGATGTGCGGCAACGGGAAGGGGTCCTTAGGACAAGCCTTATTGACATCCGTGTAGTCAATACACAGCCTCCACTTCCCATTTGCCTTGCGCACCACCATCGGATTGGCCAACCACGTCGGATGGAGCACTCCACTCACCAAACCTGCCGCTTCCAATTTCCTTGTCTCCTCTGTGATGAACTCCTGTCATTCCAAAACTTGCTTCCTGACCTTCTTCTTGACGGGTCGCGCATGGGGACAGACAGCAAGGTGGTGCTCAATCACTTCCCTGGGAATGCCGGGGATGTCGGATGCTTGCCATGCAAACACATCGACATTCGCCCACAGGAAAGTGACGAGCGCGCTTTCCTATTTGCCATCCAGGGTGGAGCTTATGGTGAAAGCCCCTCCCGTGCCATCCTCCTTGACGGACACCCTCTTGGTCTCTGGTGGTGCAGATCTGGATTTCTTGCTCTTGCCGGTAGACCTCTCGGGCACGTCCTCGACGGTAGCACATCACTCCGAAGAGGTGAGCTTGCCGGAGTGGGTGCGAGAGATCTTGCCGGTCTTCTTCTTCCCTCCCGGGGCCTCAACGGAAGGAGCAAGTGCCTTGGCGGCAGCTGCTGCAACTGCTTCTCGATAGAGTTGGTCAGCACAGATCAACGCATCCTTCTTGTCGGAGGGGACGGTGATGATGGTCATCGGCCCAGGCATCTTCAGCATATTGTAGGCATAGTGCGACGCCGCCATGAACTTGGCTAGTGTCGGGCGGCCGAGGATCTCGTTGTAGGCCAAGGGGATCTCAGCCACATCGAAGACGATCATCTCCGTCTTGTAGTTCAAGTCACCTCCAAACATCACGGGCAATGTGACCTTCCCCTTCGGCTGGCTTCTCCTCGGACCGACCCCTTGAAACGTACCCGTTTCCTCAAGGGCTCCATAAGGAATTTGCAGCCTTTTGTTCACGACGGGCGAGATCAAGTTCAGGCCGGCCCCGCCGTCAACCAGCATCTTATTCACCTTGACGTTGCATATCGTTGGTGAGACCAACAACGGCAACACCCGATCGTAGTTGTGCGGTCAGGGTGGGCCTCGGCGTCAAAGATGAGGGGCGTGCTGGACCACTTCGGTGGCTTCTGAGCATCGAACGATGGCTCTGCTGCTGTAATCTCGCGCGCCTACTGCTTGAGCTAGCGGTGAGAAGTGTGCATCGAGGCGCCACCATCGACGCACATGGCCTTCGTAGCCTTCTGGAACTCATGCTCACCGGACTCGTCATCCTCGTCACGATCATCGTCTTCCTGCTTCTTGTCCCGGCCCCGAGCGGGCCTCTCTTGCTGGTTGTCCTTGCCGCGGTGACCTCCTTGGCCGCCACGCTTTTTGCCAAATCCTTTGGCACCATCCCGACCCTTCTCCTTGTCCCGCCTCTCATATTCGGATTTTTGCTTTTCAGCAAGCAGCTCAACTTGTCAGCAGTTCTGGAGGTCGTGGCCCTTGGTGCGGTGGATCTCGCAGTACCGCTTGTCGAAGCTCCCTGGCTTGTCGGTAGTTCTAGAGGTCGTGGCCCTTGGTGCGGTGGATCTCGCAGTACCACTTGTCGAAGCCCCCTGGCTTGTCGGCAGCCGCCAAGGCCCGACAAGTGGCGCACCCGGCAATCTCCTTGCAGGGGTCGTCTGCCTTGGCCTTCTTGGCGGCGCTAGTGTCGCCGGATCCCTCGATGGCAAGCACGGTCTTGTCCTTGCGTTTCCGGTTGCGAAGCCGGCCCTTCTTCGTCGGGGCGGCGGCATCTTCGTCGGTAGAGTCGGTTTCTGCACCGGCGTCTTCGCTGGGGTACTTCCTTCCCTCTTCAGACCGGGCGCATCTATCGGCCAGAATGTAAAGTTCGGCCAAGTCCTTGCCTTGTTCATTGCCAGCTCTTCACGCATCTTGCGGTTACGCACATTCTGATGGAATGCGCTGATCACGGCGACATGATGAACATTTGGGATGTTGTATTGCAGTCGGTTGAACCTATGTACGTACTTGCACATGTTTTCACATTCCTTCTGGGTATGATATGCAAATCACTCGCTTGGCCATGAGCTTGGTGGCCTCCAGTGAAGGCAGCAATGAACTCTTGGCACATATCTGACCAAGAAGAAATGGAATCCGCCCGCAAGTGCATCAACCAAGACATGACATTGGGTTTCAGGGCCAACGGGAAGTAATTGGCAAGCACCTTGTCATCACGAGCTCCAGCGGCTTGCATCGCGATGGTCCACATGCTGAGGAACTCTGACGGGTGAGCCTTGTCGTCGTACTTCTCGCCGACGTCGGGCTTGAACGTGCGGTGGGACGGCCACTGGAACTGCCGCAACCCATGGGTAAAGGTTGGGCAACCCACCTCGTAAGGTAGGCCGCCGGAGCATCCCGGTGCTGGGTGGTCCATGGCGGGCCTCGCCCGCCTGTCTGACTGGTGGTGCGTATCGCACCGGGACTCGATGGTGGTTCGAGCGTCTTCATGGGCTCTCTCCCGAAGAACCTGGCGTTGGTCGCGGCGGGTCCGTGGGTCGAACGATGCTATGGAAATGTCATCACAAGCGTCATCACGACGGACCGACATCCGTATTGGCTGGCGTGGAGGGGTAGAGTGCACCGTGGCCGCGGCGCCTCCGGCCCCTCCGCCGCTGGCATGCAGTGGCTCGATGGAGTGCCGGCCCGAGGGCCCCGCCGGCCGTGGCTCGGGTTTTTACCCCTCGCTACTACTATAGCACGGGTTTTCAACCCTCGCTACTACTAAGCGGACTATACCGTGCCCCTGGGACATGCCATAGTAGTAGCGAGGGTTATAAACCCGCGCTACTACTAAGTTTATAGTTGTAGCGCGGGTTTTTACCCCTCGCTAATATTAAGCGGTCTCTACTGTGCTCCCCCGGACATGCCATCGTACTAGCGAGGGGTAAAACCCCGCGTTACTACTAAGTACTGGGTTTATTTAACAACCCTGAAATCCCCATCTCCTCGTCCAAATCACTCCTCCCCCATCCCTCTCCTCCTCTCTCTTTCTCCATGGCGCTCCTGCACATGCGCTTCTCCTCTTCCACAGCAATTGTCGGCCTCGCGCCGCGACATCTCCCTCAAATTAGGTGACCTCCTCTTCCACTGTAGCCCCTCCTTCCTCCTACTCCTCCTCTGCTGCCCCTCCTTCCTCCTCCTCCGCTGCTGGAAGGAGAGGAAGATCCAGCAGAGCGCCGCCCATGACGATGGCCAGTTCTCTGATGAACTCAACCCATGGCATCATCTAGGGTTTCGGCTCAAACTCCGGCGGCCAATGCTGAGTTACTGCACCTACTACTCTCTATCTCTCTCTTCCTCTTCTAATCCTTGTTTCTTTTTTGTAGCAGCAGTAAAGGAGAGGTGTGGAGAAAAGTTGGATGGGGAAGCACCATCTCCATGGACGACTTCATCCCCTACAGGATCAGCAACGACCATGGATGAAGAGGACGATGATGCCTAGCAGCAGCAGCCATGGCTGAAATTTATTTTTTTACAGCTGGAATTTATTTTTTTATTTCCTAATTAGTTAGCAGTAGCGAGGGTCCAAAACCACGCTATTACTAGTTAGTAGTAGCATGGGTGGTATCCACACTACTACTAACGGATGTAGTAGTAGCGCGGGTAGCACCCCCGCTACTACTACCTGTTAGCCATAGCTCCGTATTAGTAGCGCGGGCACCCACGCCACTGATATACCTAAAACCCGCACTACTGCTAGGCTTTTCCCTAGTAGTGGTACGATAAATGGGAGGATGGTAATCTTGAGAATAAATTCCCGCAACTATTTTCATATGAGAAAAACAAGGATATAACATTTGCTGCTACACATGATATAGCTACGGAAGGTCTATATGAAATGTTTCATCTACCCATGTCAACTGTTGCCGTACAACAAAGCATATCTTTGAGGAACATGATTAGTATTGCAAGCAACAATAGCAGAGATAATTGGCACTTCTACTGGACATCTACAAGGTATTCCACCAAAAGGATTTATCTAGAATTGATTGGAAACCCACCAGATACCCCTTAACCATTCCAATGGATTTGGAAATCTAGATGCTTAGCGAAAAAATTCTTCTGGTTACTTCTACTTGATAGGCTAAATACCAGAGACTTGCTAGCGAGGAAACACTTCTATATTGAATCAAGCAAATGTGTCCTATGTGATGATGAGCCAAATGAACACCTGAAGCATCTATTTTTCCCATGTGACTTCAGCCACAATTTCTAGATGTCTATTGGGATTGAATGGAACACTGACCATAGCATCAATGAAATGCTAGATAAAGCAAAAAACCAGAAAAAACATACAACCATTCAAAGCATGCTTGATTGTTGGATGTTGGTCTATCTAGAAGCACAAAAACATCATTATATTTTACCACAAGACAAAGAGCATAGAATATTGCAATGCCTGTTTCAAGGAACACTTTGTCACAGTCATGAGGAAAGCAAAACCAAGCCTGAAGAAAGGGATGCACACTTAGCTAGATTGTTTGTAAATCTAGCATAGGCATACACATAGCCATATTCACATTGTACATCGACTTGTAACACCACTCTTATATTAATAAAAAAACTGTTACAGTAGGGGTTTACCCTACTATTTTTTCTCAAAAGTTATATATAAGACTTTACCCAGTAGTGAAAGCAGAGATGAAAGTATTGTTGGCGAAGAAGAAAATTGTACAAAGAGAAATCAATAATACAATATGCATGTGGATCTTTAATAGCAGATATATTTTGGTCATATTGCACCATATCATTCTCTTCTCATTGTTAGGTGCTTAAATTTTACCTTCCCATTTGATCTTAAAAATTTAAGTATGATTGGGAATCACAGTGGTTGATAAATAGGTGGGATGTGGGAAGTGAAACTTTAGTCCTTGCTATAATGTGCTTGAGGAATATTTTGAGATCTACGGTAGCAGCGCGTGGGCATTGTCCTAGTATAACATAACTATATACATGTGTAACTATTCCTTCAAAAAATTACATATATGTGTTTCGATTTTCGGAATTGCATATGTGTACCAGTTTTTGATATTTAAATAATACACTGTCGTTTGTTGAAATGCACGGGCAAGTTCCAGTGAAGGATAATTGGCCGGTGATCTGAGTGTACATACTTGTGAATAATGGGCCGCAATTCCCTGTCCAATCGCTCTTGAGCAAAAATGGACTGAAAGCTTGCTCCGAGATACTATCGTCATTTTCCAAGAGGTGGTTTTCAAGTAATTCAGGTTGCCTCAGTCTAGGTCTCCGTCTAACTTTTCATTGGTCTCAAGCCCTGTTTCAGGTTGGGACGGACTGTGCCAAGATCATCACGTTTGTAAAAGTTGGGCCGGGTGATCGATCCAAAAATATGCATCAAGTTGCAGAGATAGTACATCTGCTCAACGAATGCAACACTGAAATCCATAAGATTATTAGTCATGGGCAGAATAAAGCTGGGCATGTAATGGCGGCAGTTGGTCGCGGACAGTAGCACACAATTTTTTAGCTTAAACATGCTCGCTCCCCAGGAGATTAGCATTATGATTACCGATGATTGTAAAACTGTTATAGCTTGAGTAATGAAAAGCGCTCCCCCCGCCCCCACCTGCGAGAAAAAAGTGTGCCACCTCCCCAAATGAAACCTGCATAGTTGACTAAAAAAATCAAAATAACAAATTCAGTCAAATATCAGGTAACTATGCACTAGCCAAGAACGTACGTGCAACGCACTGTGTCTTGTTCAGAAATCATAGGTGCCAAATACATAAACTAATACCAAACTATCAAGATGACATATTTTCATATACACTATGTATCTTGTTACGAAATACTACTAATTAATTTCTCTTGTAATTTTGGAGAAAATAAATGCCATAATCTTGGTATGGAGTATTACTAATTAATTCAGTTTGTAAATAATTTTGGGAGCCAATAAAATGTCACAATGTTAATATGAAAAACTAATTAATTTCAAATGGTTATTTTTAGGAGGCAATAAATGCCCTAATTGTGTATATGGAATACTAATGAACTCCTTATGGATATATTTGTATATTGTCAATCGATACCTAAAGGATATTCCATGATGTGTGTCAGTTCACAGGTTCCGGCAAAACCCTCAAGGTTCGAACACCAGGGTGCGCGCGAAGATCTCCCCCCTACCGATCCACTCCCTGACTCAGCTAAGATCTTGTAAACTAAGTTGACGAACTCGCAACACAAAGGACGCAGCATTTATACTGGTTCGGGCCACCGTTGTGGTGTAATACCCTACTGCAGTGTGGTGCGGTGGATTGCCTCTCGGGCTAAGGATGAATAGTACAAGGGGAAGAACAGCCTCATGAGGAGAGGTGCTCTTGTGCTCGGTGAACTTGTGGTTGTCCTGGTCTCTCTTGGCCAGACCGATCGATCCTCCCCCTAGCTACGGCGGTGGCTAGTCCTATTTATAGAGGCCCTGGTCCTCCTCCCAAATATTGAGCAGGAAGGGAGCAGCCAATTTGAAAGGGGACAACTAGTACAGCTTATCCTGACAAAAGTACTCTTCCCCTGCCAAAGGCTCTGGTGGTGACGCTGTCTTGGGCTCCATGGTGACCTCTGTCTTGCCGTCCTTCTGGTCTTGGTCTTGTTGCACTAATATGGAAACCTTTGCTTGACGCCTCGGTAATCCGTGCCTACGCCTGCTTCCTTAGCACTGAAGGGGAAACAAGGACACTGTGCGTGTTGGCGCCCACCTGGCCTTGGTCGTCATGTCTCACGTCACTAGAACCTCGCGAGGTTCGTTTAGCCTTGAACTCTCCACCCCTCGCGAGTCAGCCTGGTGAGGCCGCTCCTGAGGAGGTCTTGTGTCGCTCGCCTTGCGAGGCATGCCCCCTCGCGAGGTTCTTGAGTCCTTGCTGGTGAAGATGGGTCGTATGGGCCCGCTCGCAGAGCCACGCCATGGGCCACAAGCAGGCAAGTCTGGGGACCCCCGCTCCCAGAACACCGACAGTAGCCCCCGGGCCCAAGGCGCACTCGGGCTTGGCTTCGAGGCTAACCAAAGGCCAAGTGTGGAGCGTCGTGGACCCCAATAGCATGCGGCCTTGGTCGACGCATGGCGGTTGATTGGACGTGGGCGCCTCCGCTTCCACACGCTACCTTGATACCCGCCTGGCTAGACGGCCACCGTGTTCTACACGGTTATTTTTCCATCGCCTGCGCCATTCCCCTCCAATTCCTTAGCTCTACACACTCCATCGCCATGGCGCCGATGCAAGAAGATAAGGGGAAGAAGCCTCTGTCTTCGTCTAGTGCGCCCCCGGCCGCCGAGACCGCAGTCGGCCGATCGCTGGTGCTCAATGATGAGGCTATGGGCATGGTGCATCCCGTGCTCGCCTCCGCAAGAGGAAAGGGTCCCTAAGCAGCGGCACCTTCGGGCCGTTAAAGCGGAGGAAGTACATCGCCGTCGACAAGTAAGTACCTTATCCTGGTGATTCTCTGCATGTTGTTCCCCTTCCTGACGATATTTCCTCTGGATTCCTTCCGCCAAGGTCCCAAGATCTCCTGAGGAGCAGCCTCCTCTCGCCTCGCTTCTCGTGCCAGGATCGAGCGCTTCAATCCCGTGCTCTAGTCATGGTGTCGAGTCAACGGGGAAGCCGGCACGTCGACATGGTGTCTCGAGTTCGCGCCTTTGCCATATTTTCTTCGCGGCCTTGCTCGGAGCGCAGCAAGTGTGCCAAGGGTTCCTCTCCTGGTCGTGGGAGGCGACTAGTTGGCTTTGATCCTGGGGTCTTTTTCAAGCAGCGGGCCTTCACTCGTTCGGGCCCCGTGCGAGGCCCGTCCCAAAAATGGGTGGATGCCAGCCCCCAGCCCACTGCTGAGAGGGGCGAGCCTCTCCAGGCCGCATCCACGGTCCCTGCGGTGGAGGATGAAGTCAGCAGCATGCTCGGGTCGGCGCAAGAAAGGAGCGTCGTTCGCCACGAGCTCTTTTAGGAGGCGATGGGCGCGATGAACCGGCTTGGTGAAGAGCTCGTGGATGTGGACGCGCGCCTCGTGGCCGAGGGTCTTCGGCTAGTGGAGGAGTGGCATAAGTTGAAGGTGGCCATCAACCTCGGGCGCCACCAACACGAGTTTGGTAATGCGAAGGCTGAGGCTTCCCTCGCAGCCTCCCGTGAGGCCTGCTCCCGAGCTCTGGAAGAGGATCGGGAAGCTAACCGTTATCGCGAGGCCGCGGAGAAGCGTGCGTGGGTGCTCCAAGCCTGGAGTGCCGTATTGGATCAGCAAGTGGAGGCACACAGGGATGCCCTTGCATCATTGAGGGGGACGCCCGCCGAGGAGGAAGAGATCCGAAAGCGTGAGGAGGCGCTGGCGCTGGAAGCTGTGGAGAGCAGCCTTGAGCTCGAATGGCTGGAGACGAGGGAGCGCGAGGTTGCTCAGGCAGAGGATGATGTCGGTGCGCGTGAGGCCAGGGCCCAGGAGGAGGTCGATCGCCGGCTGGCCGAGGCTCACGCGGATCTTGAGAGCAGGTATGACCTGAAGCTGCAGCTCGTGGAGGCTGGGGCCGCTGGTAGGACAGCTGCCCTCATGTTCAGGTTGGTCACGGTGGAGCGGCGCGAGGAGGCCACGGTGACCGCCCTGGCCTCGGCGCAGGCTAAGCTGGCTACCGCTCGTGCCGAGCTGCTCCCTCTCCGGCAGCGGGTCGCCGACGCCGAGTCCGCCGCGTGGCAGAACAAGGAAGAAGTGCTTCAGCGGTGGACGTTGGAGCGCGTGCATGCCTCCATGCTCCAGGACCTCAGTAACAGGGCCAACACCGTCCTGCGCCATATCTGCGATGAGAATGCTCCTCATCCCCATGCGAACGACTACGCCAGCCACCTCCGTTTCTTTGCCGACGTGGTGACGCGCATGGAGAGCCATTCCGAGAGGGCTCGCCAATTTTTCGAAGAGAGGAGCCGTGGCCTGCTAGGACGTGCGTTCTGCCGAGTCGTCAGCCACCTCCAGAACGCCGAGCCCAACTTTGACTTTGATGCCTCCATCGCTCCCGTACCCGAGGCCATCCGGGGCAACCTGTCGCGATGGGTGGAAGATAATGTGGACGCGCAGGTCAGGTCCTTCACTTCCGATGATGATGGTGTGGTGGTCGCGGCAGACGCGGGTGACGTGGTCGGCGACGGGGATGGCGGCGCTGGTGGAGGTGATGGTGATGCCATCGGTGCTGGCAGCGATGCCAGATACGTGTCTGAGGGCGATCCGGGGGAAGCCCCTCTTGTAAATGTGCTACTTCCTTTATCTTTTTAGGTCGAGTTGAATATGTATCTTTGTGGACCCACGTGCCCTGGGGCGAAGTTGTCGTTGCAGTTTAACTTTGCCTGGGCGAACCTAAACCGGCTCGTGAGGTTGGACGCTCTGGAGGAACTCATCGAGACACCCGAGGCGGGCGCGTGGTAAGCGAGCGCTAGCCAAGGCATGGCACGCGCGTGGCGCGTGTACGTCTTGCTCAGCCCCGCTCGCGAGGGGCCCATGAGGGGGAAGTAGCAGGCGCAAACTCCGGAATAAGGCGAGAACCAGACAGCAAGAAATCGCTCGAACGAGAATAGGCACCCCGCGCACGCATAAAATGAAAACTCAACTCCAACTTAAATCCAATTCCAGAAGGCAAGGCTACAGAAAAGGGGATCCAAAGAAAATGGCCGCGTCCAGCACCTAGTCTAGTCTTCTGGTCTTCAAGTCTTCTCACCAGCGCGGAGCTAAGTGCTGTCACTAGGATGTGGGAGGGAGCCCCCGAGGCCCGAGGGTGGCACTCCTGAGACTCCGGGGCATGTACAGCCCCACTCGTTATTACGTGAGAGTGTCACGGGCGGCGATCTTCACAGGCGTGAGCCTTACTTCATATCACCAGACGAGGGCCCCGTCTTGCGCCACCCCCTACCACCGTCGGGACGACCGGAGACCAGGACGGCACCAACGAGGGCAGAGGGGACGCCAGCGGCGCCCTCGGCGACCACGGGTCCTCTGCCGGGGGTAGGCTCCGGAGCACCTCCCCGACAGAGGGCCTACCTCCGAGGGACCCCTTCTTCCGTGCGGCGCTGAGGAGGGGCTTCGCCCCGTCTTCCTTCCTGCAACCCCCAGCATGCCCCCTGGCCGGAGGGAGGCCGATCAGCCGGGACGGCCATCTGTTGCTGCGACCTGACCCGCCTGCGCACCATGGTTAGCGTAAGCCTGCTCCTGAGGAATTAGTGGTACCCTGTAGTAGTTGTCGTCAGTGCTGTTGGCGAGGCTCCCGGAGGGGTCCTGAAAGGCCCCAGCTTCGAGCGCCTCCTCCTCCCAGCCAGGCTCGAGGAGCGAGCCAGGGTCGTCTTCCAGCACGTACTCCTGGTCCACCATGCGGGGTACGTAGGCCTCCGAGGCTGTCGCCTCAAAGACCTCGCCGTAGTGCCCCGCACTCCATGTCGCCCAACCCAGCGTGCCACCTTGAGGATGATAGGGTTGCATCCCGCTCAGACCATAGGTGGCAGCGCTCGTGCCCGCACCCAACAGAGGTGGTGCGGGCGCGAGGGGGCGTGCAGCCCCGTTGGTCGCGCCAGTGCCGATGAAGCCTGGTGGTGCGCGTGTAGGCACGCGGGCGCGGCGTGGCCCGCAATGCGACCCGGCCACAGCTTGTGGCGTGAGCAGAGAACAGAAGGGCGGCACTCCTGAATCTGCGGCGTCCAGTAGCTCGGTGACGCACTCCAGCAATGCATCCCGGCTACTCTCCATAAGACGGCATCGTAGTAGCTCCCGTGCCACCATGAGTGCAGCTTGCATGTTTGCCTGCTCCCTTCGGGTGTGCGGTGTCGTTGCCGTGGCATGGCTTGCGGCCCTTGCAGCGGCCCGCACCTGTCGTGGGGTGAGGGTGGACGGCCGACAGAGTCTGGTGGCGCTCGTGCCGCTTGGATTGCAGGGTTGAGGTCTTCCTGGGCAGGCAGCGCCGCCCGGGCCGACCAGGCTGCCCAGCGGTTGGCGTTGGTCCTTGAGTCGCCGGACATCGGAACCGCAAAGCATTGGTGAGTCGACCGGTGGGAGAGAAGCTTCGGGGCACCCCTACCTAGCGCGCCAAATGTCGGATCACGGGTTCCGGCAAAACCGTCAAGGTTCGAACACTGGGGTGCGCGCGAAGATCTCCCCCCAACTGATTCACGTCCTACCTCAGCTAAGATCTTACGAACTAACTCGACGAACTCGCAACACAAAGGACACAAGATTTATACTGGTTCGGGCCGCCATTGTGGTGTAATACCCTACTCCAGTGTGGTGTGGTGGATTGCCTCTTGGGATGAGGATGAATAGTACAAGGGGAAGAACAGCCTCCCGAGGAGAGGTGTTCTTGTGCTCGGTGAACTTGTGGATGTCCTGGTCTCTCTTGGTCGGACCGATTGATCGATCCCCCCCTAGCTATGGAGGTGGCTAGTCATATTTATAGAGGCCCTAGTCCTCCTCCCAAATATTGAGAGAGAAGGGAGCCAACCTCGGCCAATTTGAAAGGGGACAGCTAGTACAGCTTATCCTGACAAAAGCAGTATTCGCCTGCCAAAGGCTCTGGTGGTGACGCTGTCTTGGGCTCCACGGTGACCTCTGTCTTGTCATCCTTCTAGTCTTGGTCTTGTTGCACTAATATGGGAACCTTTGCTTGACGCCTCGGTACTCCGTGCCTGCCCCTGCTTCCTTACGACCGAAGGGGAAACAAGGACATTGTGGGCTAGTGCCCGCCTGGCGCCTGCCTGGCCTTGGTCGTCATGGCTCACGTCACTAGAACCTCGCGAGGTTCTCCTGGCCTTGAACTCTCTTCCCATCGCGAGCCAGCCTGGTGAGGCCGCTCCTGAGGAGGTCTTTTGTCGCTCGCCTCGAGAGGCTTGGCCCCTCGCGAGAGTCTTGAGTCCTTGCTAGTGAAGATGGGCCGTACAGGCCCACTCGCAGAGCCACGCCGTGGGCCGCAGGTAGGCATGTCTGGGGACCCCCGTTCCCAGAACACCGACAATGTGTGTATCATCCGAGGATCCTTATTTTTTTGAGCAACACACAGTGGGGAAGGCCCCCACTGTAACTCATTTTCTATTAATATGAAGGACAGTTAGAAGGATTTACAAAGAGTTATAAACAAGGATGATTCACAAATAGTCTAGCCTGGATTGCATTCCTTCTTTCAAACTAGGCCTAGCTTTTTTGATGATCATGACAGAGTGCTCCTTGAAAATAGCAATACATTGATTGATATTTCTGGCCTGATGGTCAAATATGATGCCATTTCTGTGCTTCCAAATGCTCCAGCAACCTGCAACTAGGCATTCATTAAAGCAACAAATGTTGTTATGCTTCTTCCCTTGCACAAGCATCTCCATCATATTTAGGTCAGTGTTCCATTGGAATCCAATAAATAACCAGAAATTGTGACTAAAATCATAGCTGAAAAATAAGTGGGTGAAATGCTCATTGGTATCATCATCACATAGGACACATCTGCTGCTTTCAATATGGAAAGTCTTCCTCATAAGGAGATCCCTGGTATGGAGTCCGTCTTGTAGAAGCAACCAGAAGAAGAATTTTTGTTTAGGGAGGGAGCAAGATTTCCATGTACAATGAAAATGCTTGGGAGCATCGGGTGGATTACCAATATATTCCATATAAATCCTTTTATTTGAATACTTTGTGCCACCCTAATAGAACTGCCATATGTCAGCAGATTGAATTCCAGCTTTATTGTTAATCAACTCTCTTACAACATTACTCTGCTGGACAGCTATAGAAGACATAGGGAGATAGAACATATCATAGAAGCTATCAACATCCAAATCAATTTGTTGCTTGAGCAAGAGTAATATGCTGTTCTTACATAAGAGTGAAGGTGAGGCATAGTGTTCTCTAGGATATCATCAGCCATTTGTCGACATAAGCAATAGGTCTCCTTCCAGCATTACATATCGTCATCTGTAATTTCAAGGATGCAGCAGTAGTCAAAGAATTTTCCGAGGATACTTATTAATTACGATGATTGTAAAAAGGAAACACACCAAAGCAAGGAATGAATAAAGTGGCAAACATTGATACTCCAAGAATTGGCCATGCCTCTATATAATAGCAGAAGGAACCAGCAATAGTACAAGTCTACAACCAAAAGGACATAGGAGAAGAGAACACTAAACAATTTCGTTATGGCTCTAATCCGGATCAACACTGGTGTTCTGTGCTTGATGGCACTTTTGATGGTTTCAACCACTTTATTGTCGAGTGAAGCGTCAGGGAGGAAGATGTACATTTCTATTTACCAGAGCTTATCAACTGTAGTATATATGAATTTGTGGTTTCCTAGAGCTAGATAAAAAATTGATCCTACATCATTCTCTGTTGCCAATGAGATGAATGTTTCTTATGAAGTTTGATCGTTCAAGTTAATATATGCAGTATTTTTGCAAGAGAAAAGTGTTTCAACCATGCCTAATAGAGTGAGGTGTTTAGTTAAGATAGGCAAGTATCTTTTTCCTCATACTCGCAATATATATATAACTATTTTTCCTTGTAGTGCAAACTTGTGCGTCGCGCTCGTCCCCTTATTTGAAAGTTATCATGCCTCATAGTAGTTTAAACCTAGTGTTATTTAACAATGGCATGGAAATGAGAGGTGTTTTCCTTGTGATTTCTGATCACCATTACAATTTTGTCGTGGTACGTATGGTTTCCATAGTACATAATAATTATATACCAGCCAGTAGATGTTCTTTCCTCTGTGTTGTATTAGCACTCCACTGTTGTCCTACTATTTGCATAGTACATTGATTTCACAGAATCCTAGTTTACATACGAACAACAAAAGGTTCTGATGGCACCTTTTATTTTTTTATTGTTGTAGGAAAGGAAGCTAACATTGGTGTCGAGGGGCACCGTGAACTCACTGTAATGATATCTGCACAGAGATGGTTACGGAGGTGGGACCTGCGTGATGGTCACTGCGAATGCATCAGATAATTGTAGCGAGAAAATGACGAAGAATAATGTTTGGAAATAAAATTTCACTTGGGAGCATTATGAATTGTTTTTCTAGCTGGAATAATTTAAATCCAACTTTTTTATTTTCCTACTCTTTGTACTTGAACCCCTATCATGGCATTTTTTTAACATAGATGCTCACATACATGTGCATTAGACTCACTATACTGGGAAGATTTTTGGGCAAAATTAAAATTAAATCTACCACTGAAGTATAATTAATACTATGATTTGAAACAGAATGTTTTTTCATCTAAATCTGGAACTACACATGAGATAGTGTCAAATCTTTTAAACTTAACCATACCTTCTGCAGACCTTGATGTATGGACTTGAATAATTCTATAGCAAACAATCATCTTTGATACCAAGAATTAGGACAGCTGGAAAACATATTATGGCTTATTGGCTATTGGGACCAAATGGATTCATTGTTCTTGCACACAAAATAAGCGCATACCAATGGTCCATCAAACATAATCAGCTGGAAACTAACAAGCTGCAACATATTTTTGTTCCTGGCTATCTACCACAACAATGTTTGCCCTTCTCTGACGAAGCATGGGTGATGATGACGGCACACCTTTTGGCTAGCTCCAGTGCTTGTAGTCGTTGCTAAGTGGTCTATGGACCTGGATGTAAATTTTACTTCTGGTGTTCTTTGAGCTACTTGACAGTTGGTGAATGCTTCCTCGGTTGCATTTCTTATAATTCCTTGTAATTTCATTTTTAGCCCTCTAGAGAAAAGGAAAGTATCTCTCTCATGATTTTATGTATCTCTCTGTAACGCCCCGAGTTCGATGCGCCATGTGTCTTCCAGTTATTCGTCATTGTTGCCATGACATTTGCTTGCGTGGTGCATTTTTCCATGTCATCATGTGCATTACATCATCATATTTTTCAAAACGCATCCGGTCACTTTCTCCATTGTCCGTTTTCGAACATCGACACTCTCACATGCACCCGTTGCACCTTCCAGTTCTCGTTTCATGAGCGGGAGAAAAACGTTCTATGGGCCGAGATTTGTCGAGTGGCCTTGGTATATCACCAGTACACGCCTGTCAAATTTCGTTCCATTTGGAGTCGTTTGATGCCCCAACGGTTAACGCATTAACCGAAACCCCTCCTTCTCTTTGCAGCCCAGCATCATAACAGCCCACTAGCCCATCTAAAACCCCTCCATGCTCTCCGTCGTTGGATCACGATCGTGTGCGCGAAAACCGCACCTCATTTGGCCTCTCCTAGCTCCCTCTACTATATACAGGTCCTCCCCGTCCGAATTCGGAGTCCAAACCCTAGCCTCCATCTCCTCCATGCTGCTGGACATGTCCGTCCGCGCCGCCACCGTCAACGAATCGGAAGGCGCCATGTCACCCCGCCGCCGTATCCATCGTGGGCCACCGGGGCCCATCGCCGGCCCGCACCCAGGCCGAGTGAGCTGCGCTCGCGCGGCCCGAGCCGCCCGCATCGCGCCGCGTCGCCGAGCCACGCAGCTCACCGCCCGCACGCGCAGCCCGTGGCGCGCACTGGCGCGCCGCTCGAGCGCGCAGCGCAACGCGCAATACATCTCACCGCTGGAGCTAGCGCACGCACACGCCGCCCTTCCCGGCTTGGCCCGCGCGACCTCACCCTCGCGGAGAGCCTCGCCGGCATCCTCCTCCCCCGCTGGATCTAGAGGTGGACCAGATCCACCGTTTCACCAAACGTCGCCTCCGCACCCGATCCCTCCGTCCCGCTTCTCCTCGTCCCCCATTGACTTTTCGGAGGTGTAATTTCTGCTAAGTCCACAGATTCCAACATCACGTGTGCATGTTCATCATGTTGTAACTTCACGCATATTGCTTCGTTTTGCGTGCATGTTATGTCTAATTGTTCGTCTATGAATGCTCTACATTCTAGTGTCATTTGCATGCATGTTAATGTTAATCTTGATTCCTTAATCATTGTTGCAAGAGTGCCATGTGCTGTTAACTGATGAAAATTGTTATAACTTGCTGATTTGTCTTTTTCATAGTATTTTGTGTGTTCATCTTTTGGGCATCATGTCGACATGGTATAGGAGCATCTTCATGCCATCTTTACAGAGGGTCAATCCATGTATTTTTATGTGCCTTGTGGTGACTAGCACAAGCTTGTCAAGTGTGCTACTTGATGTTGCTGATTTCTGAGACTTCGTGATTTTTTCTAAGTCTGTAACTGTTACATTGTGATGCCATTCTAGTTTGATGCTACCATCTATTCCATGCATAATCTAGAGATTCCTAGTTGAGATGTTTTGATGTTCATGTTATGCTCTATCATGCCATGCCATTTGATGCCTCAGATATGTAATGTAGCATATGTTTTTTTTGCCATGAACATGCCTAAATAATGTTCCAGTTTTCTCTTAACTTCATGATGCCATGTTGTCAGCTTGTTATTAATTAAACAATGCCTCTTTTCACTACTAGGAAAACGCTTATACACAGTAGCATAGTAGTAGCACTGGAAAGAAGTAAACACTGCTGCTATTTAGCAGTAGCACTTTTCCAGGAAAGCGCTACTAGTAACTCCATTGTAGTAGCGATCTGAAGCAGAAACACGCTACTACTATGTGGGACCAGACGAGGCCACCGACTGTTTTCGTAGTTGTAGCGGTGTACAGAAAAAGTGCTACTACTAGCAGTTTAGTAGCAGTGCTCTTTTTTTATGCGCCGCTACTGCTAGTGGGCCACACTTAATAGTAGCGCTTTTCCTGGAAAGCGCTACTACTAAATCCAATAGCAGCAGCACTTTTTTCAAAGCAGTGCTACTGCTAGTTGCGGCTGGTGCCACCTTTTCCACCCCCTTCCCCTCCTGTCACCACTTTGCCCGCTCTCCCCTCCTTTCCCCTCTCCCCTCTCCACTCTAGCTCCACCATTGTTTCTCTTCTTTCCTCTTCCTCCTACCTCTCTTCTCTCCTCATTAATGGCACCCTCCTCCATAAATGGCCTCTCTCTTTCTCCTACACCTCTCTTCTCTCCCCCATTAATGCCCCCATCCACCATAACCCCTCTCCATCAGTTAGCTAGCTAGACTCACCTCTCCTCCCAACAACTAGATCTATCAAGCTATTTAGACAACCCCACGTCCTCCATCGATCGTTCTCTTTCATCATCTAATTAATCACGTGCTCTCGGTCTCTCTCGGGAGATATATATATATATGTGAGTAAAAAGTTGTTCATTTCAAGAATGGGAATATGTGTGTGAATGAGAATATGTGTGTTTGGGATATATATATATATATGGAGACATTTGTGCTAGTGACATGCCCTCGAGTTGCTTATGTTTTGCCGAAATGTCGATTTATTTCCGTTTCGGTGAATTGCGAGCAAACTCATATGTCCTATTTTTAGGCAAGGTCATGCCAAAATTTTATATATGACTTTGAAGCATGCATTATTTATTTCATAACCCTTTTTCTTGTTATACCATGCAGTCGGTCATGAAGGTGAGTGGATGGAAGGTGGAGCAGTACATGCAATCCACGGTGATGGACATGTATGCAAACAATCGGACTACGATTAGATGTCCGTGTGGAAGATGCAAGGAAGGAGTCCTTTTGGACCCTTTTGATCGTGGCACTTTGAAGGCGCACCTGCTGATGAATGGTTTCATGGATGGCTATACTCAGTGGATAAGTGAAGATGATGATGATGAGGACGTCCACATGGCAGGGAATAACGACATGAGGCTAGACGAAGAGATGACCGATCGACAGGAAGACGATGGCACCAGACTTGTCGGCGGGGAAGAGTCCGGAAATGATGATGGTGGCGGAGAAGATTCCGTACACGGAGAAGAAGAGTCTGGACATGGCGGAGAAGAGGCGGCAGTCACGCCGCAGTCTTAGACGCTACTAAGTGCAGTCGTGCAGGACCCTCATGTTCGAGACCTCCTTCGCAAGAGTATGACTAGCGAGAGAGCTACCTCTAGAGAGGAGGCCAAGCCGGCACAACTTGAAGTAGACTCGTGTACTCCATTGTATGATGGTTGCGATACCGAGGTGACCCTCTTAAGTTTCACGCTCGAACTTCTAAAGATGAAGGCCAAAAACAAATGGACAGACAAAAGCCTCGATGAGCATTTGAAGTTTCTACATAATAAAGTTCTTCCCACGGGGAACCTGTGTCCTAGTAGTGTCGAGGAGGCCAAGAAAATCATTTGCCCTTTTGATTTTCCGCACATTAGGTACCACGCATGCATCTACGATTGCATCATTTATCGAGGGGAGCACACGGGAAAAACTAGTTGTCCAGTGTGCAATGCTTCTCGATACAATAAGGCCGGAAAGAAAGCTCCTCAGAAAGTTGGATAGTACTTTCCGATCCCTCCCCGTATGCAGCGGTATTTCATAGATCCTAAGGAAGCAAAGCTCATGCGCTGGCACGCGGAGAGGAAGAAGCCCGACGATGAAGGTGATCCGAGGCTGAGACACCTCGTAGATGGTAGCCAGTGGAGAGCATTCAACGCCGTATATGGATTTGCTACAGAAGATCCAAGGAACATCTTGCTTGGTGCGAGTACCGATGGCATGAATCCGTTTGGAAACCAGAACACCAACCACAGCACATGGCCCGTGTTTGTATGGATGTACAACCTCCCCCCATGGAAGTGCATGAAGACAAGTACATACACATGAGCATGCTGATTCGAGGGCCGAAACAACTGGGAAATAGTATTAACCTATATATGGGGCTTCTGCAAGAGGAGCTAGACACGTTATGTAGAACACCGGCATGGACATGGGACGCCAGCAAAGCAGAATATTTCCATGTGAGAGCCGCGCTGATGACGACAGTGCACAACTATCTCGGTTACGGGTACACCTCAGGCCAGGTGTGCCAAGGATACCGCGGATGCACAAGGTGCATGGATGATACAATGTCTCAGCATCTTACGTCAACGAAAGATGGTGGGTCGAGGAAAATCGTGTACATGGCGCATCGTAGATGGCTCGAGAAGGATCACCCATGGAGAAAGCATGGAGATATATTCAATGGGTTGGCTGAGCTTCGAGTACCTCCACGTAAGAGGAGCAGCGCCGAAATCGACGAGCTGTTGAGAAACTAGGAACAATGCCCTGTGCCGGGAAAGATCAAAAAGGCACCGGAGCCGCTGCTGAAGGTATGGAAAACGAGGGCTGTTTTCTGGGACTTGGAGTACTGGACCAATCATAACACACCTCATTGCCTTGATCCAATGCATATCACGAAGAATGTCCTCGAGAGCTTCCTTGGCACACTGATGAACATGCCGGAGAAGACCAAGGATGGGCCGAAGGCAAGGAAAGACTTGGAAGATTTGATGATCAGGAAAGATGTCCACCATAAAAATTTGATGGAGGAGACGGAGACGGAGATGGAGGAGGGGGAAGGGGCAGAAAAGTCAACAAGAAGGAGGAGAATTATTGCCCCCCTTCTTGCTTCACCTTAAGTGTGAAGGAGATCGATCAATTCATCAAGTGCCTTATGGGAATTAAAGTCAGTTCTGGTTACTATGGGAAGATAAGCAGATTTCTAGACACCAAGAAGAAAAGGTTCAGCAGGATGAAGTCTCATGACTGTCATGTGATGATGACGCAAATACTCCCAGTTTCCATTAGAGGGATAATGGAGAAGCACGTCCATGACATGCTTCGACGTTATATCTCGAAAGTCCATAAGTGTGAAGCAGCTCCGAAGGCTACAAGAAGAGATTGTTGTCATACTATGTGAGCTTGAGATGTACTTCCCGTGTGCATTCTTTGATGTCATGGTGCATCTATGTGTCCACATCATGGATGACATCATCAACCTCAGGCCGACATTCCTTCACAGCATGATGTCGTTCGAGAGGATGAATGGGGTCATCAAAGGATTCGTTCATAACATGTCCCGTCCAGATGGGAGCATCGTCCAGGGGTATCTGACGCATGAGTGCGTCTCCTTTTACGGAAGGGTCGAAGGGATGTGGGAGCTTGACTATGCTGGAATGCACGATGCAACGATGTTCCATGTCAGATGGGCCAAGGACGTCGTAAGAGAAAACAAGTATTTCACCACCATGTCTATACTCAACGTGAAGAGCACTCCCGTGAACTTTAACGTCACCGCCAAAAATGAGCCATGGGTACATGCTAAGCACGTGACACAATGCTTCTTCATAACCGACCTGTCCAATCCCAGCCATGTTGTCGTGAGGAGATCCAAAAGGAGCATCGTCGAAATGGATGGAGTAGCCAACAAGGAAGACTATGACCAATACGGCAACCTGATGAGGGAAGATGACAATAAAGATGAAGCATACGTGAAAAGAAGAATCAAGACTACATTACCTAAGAAAGATCGTAATCCATGGCTCCGGAAAAGTCACATGGAGGGGCTCAATTACTCGGGAACGAACAAGAAAGGGAAGAAGATCAATGTGAAACATCGTCGACGCAGCTGATCAGAAACCTACATCTATATATATATATATGTATCTATTTTTTGTACGCACTTAAGTAACCATTATCGGTCAACTGATATGTTACCACCACATGCATGGTTCCGGTGATATGCGCATAGGGGGAGAGGGCCGGAGACGCCGTTTTCGGGAGAAAAGCAAAAAAACAAAAAAGGGAGAAAGCAGAACAAAAGAAAAAGGAAAGTAAACAAAAAAGAGAAGGAAAATAATAAAAGAAAAGGAAATTAAAAACTAGAAAAGGAAAATAATAAAAATAAAATAATAAAATTTGGAACAGTTAGCAGTAGCGCTTGATTGAGAACTAGTGCTATAGCTACTATAGCAATAACACTTTGTTCTAGAAAAGCGCTACTACTATGTGCCATTAGCAGTTAGCTATAGCGCTGGGTGTAAAGTAGCGCTAGTGCTGTTTTGAGTTAAAATCCAATTTGGCCAACCGCCAAGTCCCAATTCTCCGCCGGTCACTTTCCCCACACCCTCTCCCCCCACTCCATCGCTGTCGTCGTCGCCCTCGCTGTCGGTGTCAAAACCGGTGGATCTCGGGTAGGGGGTCCCGAACTGTGCGTCTAAGGCCGATGGTAACAGGAGGCGGGGGACACAACGTTTACCCATGTTCGGGCCCTCTCGATGGAGGTAATACCCTACGTCCTGCTTGATTGATCTTGATGATATGAGTATTACAAGAGTTGATCTACCACGAGATCGTAGAGGCTAAACCCTAGAAGCTGGCCTGTGATTATGATTGTTGTTGTCCTACGGACTAAACCCTCCGGTTTATATAGACACCGGAGGGCGCTAGGGTTACACATAGTCGGTTACAAGGGAGGAGATCTACATATCCGAATTGCCAAGCTTGCATTCCACGCAAAGGATAGTCCCACCCGGACACGGGACGGAGTCTTCAATCTTGTATCTTCATAGTCCAACAGTCCGGCCAAAGTACATAGTTCGGCTGTCCGAGGACCCCCTAATCTAGGACTCCCTCAGTAGCCCCTGAACCAGGCTTCAATGACGATGAGTCCGGCACGCAGATTGTCTTCGGCATTGCAAGGCGGGTTCCGTCTCTGAATACTCCATAGAAGATTTTGAACACATGGGTCGTGCCCGGCTCTGTAAAACAAATTCCACATACCACCATAGAGAGTATATTATTCCACAAATCTAATCTGCTGACAACTTTTTATAATGTGACATCATGCTATGGCCTGGTCATTATTCGAACTATTTTTCTCAACTAGCTACTGCACATATTATGAGGCGGTTTTCTTGGCACGTCTTGTCGAAGCAGAGATCGTGTCCCCTTATCACGGGATTCTCATCAATACGGGTGTGGGTAACCCAGCCATGCCTACTAGTATGACTCCTCGATTTTAGGCAAGTTCCGAACGGCCACGCGGAGGACGCTCGATATTCATCCTCTTTATAAAGGGGCCAAGGCCTGTCCTTTTTTTCTCGTGCTCAATCCTTCCCTTCCCCCACCCCGAGTTCCAACACCCAAGGCTCAGGCTAAGAAATTTGTTCCTTCAACCATGTCCGGATCCAACCTTCAAGGCCGGTGGATGGCTTCCTCTGTCATAGAGGAGGACATCACGAAGCTAAGGGAAGCCAGGTATCTGACCGTGGAAATCTCGCACAGGCTGCCTGCTCAAGGGTAGGTCATCCTCACTCCCGAACCCAACGAGAGTGTTGTATTTGTTTCCCACTTCCTCCGAGGGCTAGGCTTTAGTCTTGATCCCTTTGTTAGAGGGCTTATGTTCTATTACGGGCTCGATTTCCATGATCTAGCCCCAGATTCCAGCATTCACATCTCGTCGTTTATCGTCGTGTCACTAGTAGAAAACAGGGCTTTGGTCCAGGCCGGGTCAGCGGATGTCCGAGGACCCCCTAATCTAGGACTCCCTCAGTAGCCCCTGAACCAGGCTTCAATGACGATGAGTCCGGCACGCAGATTGTCTTCGGCATTGCAAGGCGGGTTCCGTCTCTGAATACTCCATAGAAGATTTTGAACACATGGGTCGTGTCCGGCTCTGCAAAACAAATTCCACATACCACCGTAGAGAGTATATTATTCCACAAATCTAATCTGCTGACAACTTTTTATAATGTGACATCATGCTATGGCCTGGTCATTATTCGAACTGTTTTTCTCAACCAGCTACTGCACATATTATGAGGCGGTTTTCTTGGCACGTCTTGTCAAAGCAGAGATCGTGTCCCCTTATCACGGGATTCTCATCAATACGGGTGTGGGTAACCCAACCACGCCTACTAGTATGACTCCTCGGTTTTAGGCAAGTTCCGAATGGCCACGCGGAGGACGCTCGATATTCATCGTCTTTATAAAGGGGCCAAGGCCTGTCCTTTTCTTCTCGTGCTCAATCCTTCCCTTCCCCCACCCCGAGTTCCAACACCCAAGGCTCAGGCTAAGAAATTCGTTCCTTCAACCATGTCCGGATCCAACCTTCAAGGCCGGTGGATGGCTTCCTCTATTCTTACTTGTATTATTTTCTTACTTTTATTATTGCATCTTATATAGTGCGATGGTTTTGGTATCCGCCCCCGTTGGCCCTTGTCCTGTCTATGATTCGGATGTGGTATATATATTATCTTTATAACTATTGGTTCATTTATTGTTTATGAAAATTATGTCGACCAACGTGACATAGATTTTATGGCTCAAGACCTTCAATGTGAAGCCGAAGATGATCAATGGGCGACACACAGAATGCGGAGGTGCCATAATAAGCAAATGCGCCGATGCTCCATGGCCAAAGGGTTCCTTCCTGGAGGTGTCCAACTTATGGCAGCGAGAGTGGTTTTACATCACAGCTCCCCGAAGTACTAATTGGGTAGCTGCCCCCGCCTTCCCTTCGCCCCCCCGCCACAACTGGCGTCATGGGTCAACAAGGGGCTGGACTGGGGGCCAGTTAATGACGTGCCGACATTGCAAAGTCGCATCCGCGATCTCCTCAAGAGGGATGTCAGTCTTGTCAAGGTAATGCAGGTTATGCTAGTTCGTCGGGTCCTGCCATGCCAACGTCGATCTCTCCGTATGTGGGAGTTCAACCCGGAAGGACTGCGAACTATTCAGCAATTCTTCGGCATGACGCTCGAAGGGATGTATGGATTGTTCTTCGGATCATGAATAAAGTGTCCGGACACCACCGAGGATGCGGGTCTAAACTACACTCGTCCAGATACCCATGTATGTAATTCTGCGGCCGAACATGTTGTCTTTTTATTTATCACAACATAATTCTGGAAAAATCGATCTTGTCCAAGACTGGATAAGAAAGACGAAGATGATCAGGTGTACGGCCCCCCTTCCCGAACGCTCACTGGATCCTGTACTAGCTAGGATGCTTGAGCTCTCACCTTATCAAGTGCCATCAGGGGAAGATAAAGGGAGGAATAAAGAAGCCGAAAGCGGGCCTCACGCATTGCTCATCCAAACCGGGGGAATTAGTGTCTCTGTGAAGGAGGATAATCGGGGAGAAGAATCTAGAATCCCCTCTCCCCAAGGAAGGAAAATGAATGCCTCTGAAGACTTGGAAACGAAGGTTTCCAAACGAGGGAAGAAACCTTCGCCAGGGGGCCCTGCCCCGGAGGGCGTCCTTACCGCACAGTGCCTGCAAGGGGGCCAGCCCTCCATCGAGCTATAAGTGAATCAAGAGTACTTTTGGTAAATATATCCTGCTCTATCTCCGAGGACAATAACCGACACAAATGTCTTGCAGTCCGGATCGTAGCCCTTCTCGACGGAGTTCGTCTTCGGGGGATCTTCTTCCGGAGATGATGGAGAGTGAAACGCCTCCCCCTGTCTCGCAGTCTCCTGGGGCGGACGACCCCGAGGTGTCATCACGGAGGATTTCTCCTGATCTGCCAAGGCCAGAAGGTAACCCTTCGGCCAACCGAAGTCAGGAGTATTCGGCTCCTAAGGAGAGCAACAGAAAGAGTCTGGGATTGTCTGGTGCGCAACCGGACACACTGATGGTTCTTTTGGAGCAAGCGGCTATCTCAGAGGCGCATCATACTTTAATGGGTGCAGTGGTTGAGAGGATTTCATCCGCCAAAAGTGGGTTGCATGAAGCTTTTATGAGTCTGCTAAGAGGCTTTGAGGTACGCAAAGTAATATATAAAAATTTTGATGGTACCACGCATGCTTGGTGTGCTCTATACAGATAGCAGCCCCTGAGACTCTGGCTGCTGTCTAGAGGCGGCAAACAGAGGATCGTAGTCCCAGGTAATAATCGCGCTGCTTTCATGTGAAGGCGGCTGACGGTCCGGTGGCTGGCCGGACCGCTGAGTTTGTCGAACTGAGGCGGCAGCTCGATACGGCGGATGCCGACATCGTGCTTGTGAACAAGCGGCTTGACGAGGCACAGGGTATGTATTCTCCGGTGGTCAATAGATATTAAGAGGAGCATGATGCTAGTATCTATAACATCTGTGACTGCAGGTGGAGCTGCCACCGTGGAGACCCTTTGAGCTGAGCTTGCCCGAGCCAAGGAACAAGCCAGGAGAAGTGATGCGGCCGCCCTAAAGGCGGCCAAAGAGTTAAGAGCCGAATGGGCTCCTCATCGCCAGAGCGAAATAAAATAGCCAAGATGGCCGTTGAGCTGAAGGATGCCGCCGACCGATATGAGCTTCTTGAAAAGGAAAGCCAAGCGAAAGCGGCGGACCTGGAGAAATCCATGGTAGCAGCCAAGGAGACCCGCTCTAAAATCAGAGCGGCGAAGGAGGAGCTTCGTCAAGCCGGAGATATCATGGCTGGGAAGCCCTTTTTCTTGCGGACGATGTTCGGAGATCTGAAGTATGCCCCTCTGGATCAATTGTGGAGTGCTGCAGACGCGTATTCGGACTTGGCAATGAGTGCTGCTGATGCGACTTCATTTTTCAAAGATCAAAAAGATCACGAAGTGGAAAAGTTGTTCTGGTCGCAGTTCAGTGCTCCAACGTGTCCGCTTATGCTAAATGAGCAAATGGCCAAGTGGGCTTAGCTCCATAGGTTGTCCGGGCTTGCCATGAGGTCTGTCGTGGATCAACTTTGGCCGGAAGGGTCAAGGTGGAATAGTTATTTTGGTTTAGTGCAACAATTCCTTGGTGTTGTGCCGCATATCGATGCTGTAAAGAGGTCGACGTGCATAGAGGGTGCGCTGATGGCTCTTGCTCGTGTTAAGACATACTGGGCAGAGATGGATGCCACCGCTATTGCAACCCGGGGTCCGGCCGTAGAGTAGGGCTTGGCCAATCACTATTTTGTAGAAGTCCTAGAAGGCGCTCGTTTAATAGAGGCTCAGTGCTCAAAGAGTATCATGTTCGAGTGACATGTATCCCCATTGTAAAAACAATGCTATTTGGATTATAAAGGATGTGTTTATACTTTTGCCTGAAAGTATTATGATGCCATGTAACGCCCCGGATACAACTTTCCATATTTGTAACCCGGATGACATGTATCCCAACTTTTGCCTTTTCCAGAGATGTGACATGAGATTCCCTTCATGGTTGGGTTTTTGTCTTTCGTTTTGCATTTTGTTCATGTCATGCATTTCATATCATGTCATCATGTGCATCGCATTTGCATACGTGTTCGTCTCATGCATCCGAGCATTTTCCCCGTTGTCCGTTTTGCAATCCGGCACTCCTACATCCTCCGGCGTTCCCCTTTTGTCTCTTTTCGTGAGCGGGTGTTAAACGTTCTCGGAATGGACCGAGATTTGCCAAGTGGCCTTGGTACACCACCGGTAGAACGCCTGTCACATTTCGTGCCATTTCCAGGCCGTTTGATACTCCAACGGTTAACCGGGGAACCATAAAGGCCTCATGAGTGCTGCAGCCCAACACCCCTCCAAAGTGGCCCAATAACCCTTCCAAACCTCTTCCATGTCCTCCGCCGTCGGATCAAGATCACGTGGTCGAAAACTACACCTCATTTGGACACTCCTACCTCCTCCTACCTATAAATAGGTGATCCCCTCCGAATTTCGTGGTCTAACCCTAGATCCACTCCTCCACCGTGCATCTGGACCCGTCCTCGCCATGCCGGACATGTCCACCGTGCCCCTCCACTTCACTCCAACCAATGGCGTCGCGCCACATCAGCTTCCCCGCCGCCTCAGCCACTCAGGCGTCGCCACCTCAGAGCGGGCCGTGCCCCACATCGCCGCACCTCCCGCCGAAGCCCGCCGGGCCCAGGTCGTGCCCTCCCCGGCCCGCGCCTCCTTCACCGCACCCGCTGGGGCACCCGCACCACTCCGCCACCAACGACCGCGTGCGCCGCCGCCGGCCACAGTGCCCTGCCACCTCGTTCATCGCGCCGCCTCGCTTCCCCACTGGAGTTCGTGCCCTGCCGACCCAACCGACGTCGTCCTGTCATCCCCATGGTCATGTTCCGCCAACGACGCGTCAAAGCTCTGCCGCCGGCGCCGCCTTGCATCTCCTCCACCGGATCCGGCTGGTCCCCGCTCCTCTTCGTCTTCCTGCTCCGCCGCCGTCGCCATGGATCCGCCGCCGCCACGTTCCTGCTCGGGATCGAGCAGGAGCGCTCGTCCCGCTCGTCCTCGCCACATGGGCCCCGCGGCCCGTCCCCGCCGGCCTGCCCCGTGCTGGCCTGATCCGCCTCTCCCTCCTCTCTGGCCCAAGTGGCCCAATGTGAGCGAGCCCACCTAAGTCCCCGCCAGTGCGCACTTTAGATATCCTGCGCCCATGTAATTTTTGTCTAAGTCTGGAAAAATCCATCTCATGAGTGCATGTTCATCATAGCATATCTATATGTATTTGTCTCCATTATACATGCACGATATATCAAAATGTTCATCACGATGTTCTGTTCATCTTGTTCCATTGTGGCATGCTTGTTTGAGTCCATCTTGATGCCCAAATCATTGATGCAAGAGTGCTATAAATTGTTAGGTGCTGATTTTTAGCAGAGTATGAGGATTTGTCATTTTTGCTACATTTGTTGTGTGCTCCATATGAAGATGAGCTCTACATGTTTTTGGTCTATGCCATGCCATCTTTACAGGGGTGTGTTCCATGTATTTTTGTGATCAATGTGGTGACTAGCACAAGCATGCAGAGTAGTTCTCGTGATATTGCTCATTTCAGGGACTTAGAATTTCACTGTCATTTCCCTGCTGTTATTTTTATGCCATGTATCCATGATGCTACAGAGTGATCCATGTCTGTTTTGAGTATCTTCAGTAAGGATGATTTGGACATATGGTTGTGCTCTATCCATCCATGCCCCTGTTTTCAATTATGGAGTGACATGGCATGACTTAATCTTGCTTCTTTATCATGTCTTCTTACTGGTAGTATGCTTAGTTTGTCATGCAAGGCTTTGTGATGAGTAAATCGAGCTCACAAAGATGTCTTCATAATTCTATTTATGCCATGCTCTGTTTTCTGCTATGTCTGAATCTGTTAACGAGACGTGCTATGTTTACATGGGTGCCATCATATCTTATGATCCTTTTTGGCTTATGCTCACTAAGGGACTTTTGTTCTATGCTTTGGGTATATTCATGCCATGCCTTGTTTTGCTATTATCTGTTCCTGTAGCATGTTGTTTGCTTGCTCTAAACATTGGTTCCTGATGTTAATTCCTGGCATGTTGATATTTTCACTAAGTCTGTGAAGCTGATATCTTTTGCACTTTTGCCATGCTTGTTTGAACCTCCTCTTGTGTGATTTAGCCGTAGATCACTTCCATGTGTTTTGTTGCTATGTTGGAGTGTAGTAGCTTAGTTTCTTGTTGCATTCTAGATGGCATCGGGTTGTTAATCGCAGAATTGTGCCATTCTTGTTTTGCTTGCCATTTGCAGACCGTGCATCCAATTCCGGTGATCTTTATATCAATTTCGACCGAAATCATCTCATCATTCCAGCGGCACACTTGGTTTTCCAAGTTGATGTCTTGTTAATCCTTTTCCTTCCGGAGCACGCATATGCATTACATATCACATCCCACATGTCATGCCTTGTTTTGCATCATGTTGCTTGTGCATTGCACCGAGATTGATTGTTGGTCCTTTGCTTTTATTCTTGCTTAGGGTAGAGCCGGGAGACGAGTATGTGATCAAGGAACCTGTTGAGTACGCTAACGAGGATCAAGCTTTCGTCAACTCTGAGAACTTTGCAGGCAAGATGCCACCAAATCACTTCTATCTTTGCTTGCTAGTTGTTCGCTCTATTACTATGCCACGATACCTACCACCTACCATATCATGCTTCCCATATTGCCATGTCAAGCCTCTAACCCTCTTATAGCGTTGCTAGTTGCAGGTGAAGTTGAACTTTGTTCCATGTTGGAACATGGAGATGTTGGGATATCACAATATCTCTTATTTTAATTAATGCATCTATATACTTGGTAAAGAGTGGAAGGCTCGGCCTTATGCCTGGTGTTTTGTTCCACTCTTGCCGCCCTAGTTTCCGTCATGCCGGTGTTATGTTCCTTGATTTTGCGTTCCTTACACGGTTGGGTGTTGTGGGAACCCCTTGACAGTTCGCTTTGAATAAAACTCCTCCAGCAAGGCCCAACCTTGGTTTTACCATTTGCCACCTAGCCTTTTTCCCTTGGGTTCTGCAGACTCAAGGGTCATCTTTATTTTAACCCCCAGGCCAGTGCTTGTCTAAGTGTTGGTTCGAACCTGTCAGCCGCCGGTGGCCACTAGGGGTAACTCTGGGCTGGCCTATTGGAATCTTCGACAATCCGGTGTTGCCCTGAGAACGACATATGTGCATCTTCTATCGGGATGTCGGCGCATCGGGCGGTCTTGCTGGTCTTGTTTTACCATTGTCGAAATGTCTCGCAACCAGGATTCCTAGTCTGACCGGGTCTTCCTGGGAGAAGGAATATCCTCCATTGACCGTGAGAGCTTGTGATGGGCTAAGTTGGGACACCCCTGCAGGTTTTTGAACTTTCCAAAGACGTGCCCGCGGTTATGGGTAGATGGGAATTTGTTAATGTCCGATTGTAGAGAACTTGACACTTGACTTAATTAAAATGCATCAACCGCGTGTGTAACCGTGATGGTCTCTTTCCGGCAGAGTCCGGGAAGTGAACACGGTTCTTGTGTTATGTTTGAACGTAAGTAGATTCAGGATCACTTCTTGATCACTTCTATCTTCTCGACCGCTGCGTTGCTTCTCTTCTCGCTCTTATTTGCGTATGTTAGCCACCATATATGCTTAGTGCTTGCTGCAACTCCACCACACTACCCTTTCCTACCCATAAGCTCAAATAGTCTTGATCTCGCAGGTGTGAGATTGCTGAGTCCTCGTGACTCACATATACTTCCAAACAGTTGCAGGTGCCGATGAGACCATTGCAGATGACGCAACTGAGCTCAAGTGGGAGCTCGACGAAGATCGTGTTCGTTGTGTTGTTCCGTTTCCAGTCGATCGGTAGAAGAGCCCAGTTGGGGCGATTGGGGATCTAGCATTTGGGGTTTTCTTTCTTTATTTTGATTCCGTAGTCGGACCTTGATTGTATTCTGGTGGATGTAATGATATATTTATGTATTGTGTGAAGTGGCGATTGTAAGCCAACTCTTTATCCCTTTCTTATTCAGTACATGGGATGTGTAAACATTAGCCCTCTTGCGACATGCCTACTATGCGGTTATGCCTCTAAGTCGTGCTCCGACATGTGGGAGATATAGCCGCATCATGGGTGTTACAAGTTGGTATCAGAGCGTTCCCCGACTCAGGAGCCCCCTGCTTGATTGAATCGCTGACGTTGTTGAGTCTAGAAAAATGTTTTGAGTCTTATAGGATTATATATACCGATAAGTGAACTGTGATGTGTGAAATCAATACTCCTAGCAACCTCGTTGCTTGGTAGTTGATGGACATTACTCTCACTCTTAGCGTGCTGGTTATTGAATCATCATCCTAAGATTGATCGTGCTACCTAATCCTTATTTCTGGTGCACTCTTCGATCAATGAGTTAGGATTTTGTCAAACCCTTGCTCTATTGATCATATCGTCTTTCCCTGAAAAGCAAGATTGTTCTCGATCTTAGTAACTTATCGGTGGTTCGTGATTTTCCGAATATCTTCTCGGAGAGATCACCAGGTTATCACCTGACCGCTATGTTGAGTTCGTGATCAAGTTGGTTTGTTGTAGCCAGCCTTTTCTCCAAGAATCTGTGTGGGATATCCTTGAGCTAGTTGGTTGAGCTAGACAACAACTTGGAGAGTTGGAAGGTAGAAGCTTTGCTTAACTTAGTTCATCTCTAAGGGATATCTTCTCTGTGTGTGTTGAAGAAAGATGATATCTTCATTGATTGGTCCTCGTGATCAGTTGTTGGATCTATTGTCTTGTCCAAACTTTGATTTGAGTGTGGGCTATCCTCAAATCAAATCAGAACCAACGATGTTCATAATGTTGTCTTACTCGAGGTTGATTCCTCAGGCATACACCATTACATCCTTTGGGCTGACCAATGCTATAACCTTGTTCACATAGTCATGGAATTCCATCTTCATGGGAACCTGGATGAATTGTTGTTGAGCCCATCGACAACATTCTTATCTTGTCCATGATTCAGGTCGAACATCTAAGTAGTGTTGGAAACTTTATAAGCATTGCCCTCATGTCCCGTTCATGAAGCATATGTTCGGATGACAGAAGTGACTTCCTCGAATACATGTGCATTTGATGCAAGTTGCCACCGTGAATTCAAGAAAGTCAATGTTGCTTCCTCTGGAAATCATCCCAAGTCAGTCATACACATGCGAAGTATGCTATGGTTTGACAGGCTCGCTACCTCCATTCCATGTGCATCTCCTAGTACACCAAGCCACTGACTGGTTTGTTCAAGGAGAAAGAGTGCCTTCATAAGAGCTAATCCGGACTTGTGAAAGGACTTCGGTATCCTCATTGATGGTTCCCACCAGAACTCGGTAGTGTTTCGTGGTAAGACTACTATGTGTTCATGCTTGTCTGGGACATCATGTTCACATGTATGTAGCATAACTAGCTCGTGTTTTGGAGCTTGCTATCGTAGTTCATCTCTTGAGAATCTCGCAGCGTCATCTCGTCGATTTGTGTTGCTACCTTTCCTTTTCCAGACATGCTGTTTGAAATATTCCGTTACCAACCAGATCTGTATCTCAGGCAGATATGATGGTTGAATCATTCCTAGCATTTGCATTTTGTTCCCAGCTTACACCGCCATTGTGCCAATCCCCCATGGGCTGCCCTTCTCAGCAGTTGTTGTCCAAGATCATCTTCCAAAGTGGACTTACCATGGGTGCCGTCCATTTTCGATGATAAGCAAAATCATCCATTGTTTTGTCTTCAACAAGGTAGTCCACATCATCCATTCTAGTCCGAGTATGTCATTCTTTTGAACTCCTTCAAATGATCAGTTGTGATTGCCTTAGGTTGGTATAAAGAGTCTCAATGATCTATGAATCAAAAGTAATTCTTTTTGCCACTTAAGGGATATTTCTGCGAGTCACCTTCCTTAAGATGTCTCGTTATGGAATCATGGCAGATAACTTCTCGTTATCTTGAAACCATGCACCATGTTATTCAGCGTGGAATTGTGCTTCTCAACTTGAATCTTCGTTCTCTGTTTCACTCCATCCCTTTGGATGTATGTTTCGTGTCTTAGCTCGAGAGATGTTGAACATCTCATTCCGTGAGTTGATCGTCAGTTGCTCGATCTTCATGAAGATTGATTCTTCTAGAGTTTTCCCTTTCTTCTCGTTGTCATGCTGGATGGAGTTCTCAGAACAAGATGTCAAGACAAGGATGATGATCGAATCAACGTTCTTATGAAGTGCAACCTGGATCGTGAAGTTTGTGTTAGCTTTGTGCCTCCCTGTCTTCTTACCTCACGTCTTGAATCTTGGGGGCGAGATTCTTGTTTAGTGGGGGTGAGTTGTCACATCCCTAGTTTTGGTAATGCCTAGTGCTAGCATCTGGTGTTGCATCATGTTTAAATTTTATCTAAGTTTGAAATAGGGGTGATCAATCCCTAGCACTAAAAGAACTCAACTAGGTTCAACTTAAAAAAAATTTCAATGAACCCAAAGTGCCTCAAGAAAAGTTCATGATTTTTGGTTAAGGTAGAAACCTCTGCCAAAAATGATGAATATATTTCTAGGACATTTTTGGATTTTTGAATTAATTCATATTGTATTTGACTTGGGGTTATAAATTCCTATAAATACTTCTATAACTCCAATCATTCTGAACAATATTGTGGGTCTTTGGGCTAGTCCATATTGCATCCACAAATAATTTCAGAAGAAACAAAAATGGTTTAGTATTATTACTAAATCAAAACAGAGCAAAATAAATAGAAAACAGAAAGAAAAATAGGAAAAGAGAAAGAAAACTTACCTGGCAGCCCACCAGAGAGGCCCAACCCACTAGGTCCCACTGCCTGTCATCCTCCACCTCCTGCCAGTGGGCAGGAGGGCGCGTGCTCGCCGTGCGCTGGCACACGCGCGGCCACCTCCTGCTTCTGCCGACGCAGGAGAGGCTCCTGAAGCCGCCACGCAGCACTCTGAACCCCCTCGACCGCTCCCCTCTCTCCCTGCCTCACCTCTCTCGCTCTCTTTCCCGAAGCCGAGCGGAGCCGTCGCCGCCGTTCGCTTCCGCCATGGCTACCGCACACCCCCCTCGCCCTGACGCTGATCCCAGAAGCACCACCGCGTTCCCCTCGTCCTCTCCACCGAGCTGTACAATGAAGGACGCCCTAGAATGTTGCCATCACCGTCATCATCAACCTCTGCCCCGACGATCGCCGCCGTCAAATACATTGTCGTTCGGCCTTCCCCGAGACCACTGAGCTTCTCTACATGACCGGTGTGAGCTCCCGCTCCGAACCCCTCTTTTCCCCACCTAGTTTGCGCCATGTAGCCTCGTTCTCACGGGATCCGATAGCTCCTCGCTGTCGGCTATGTTGCCGTCGTCGTTTTAGCCACTGAGGCTCGCGCCCGGTTGTGTCATCGCGCTTAGAACGCTTCCAGAAGCCCGGAACACCCAGCCTCTCATCCTGCCATGCCTTGTAGTGTCGCTCCCATCATCTCCCGAACTTCGGTCGCCGGCACAGCCGACGAGCTCGATGCTCCTGCGCTCTCCCGCTCGCCCCAGCACCACCAACATGCTCACTACGTCCCCGGGAAGCGAACGCGCCGCGCCGTTTGCTCTAGCTCGCGCTGAAACCCCGCACCCGCTCGAGCCCGACCTCGGCCGCCGCTAAACCTCATCGCCGGCATCGTTTCCCACCACCCCGCAGCCTCCCGTCCGGTCCTTTGGATGCGGACGAGCGAGAGGACCTCCCTGGTGCTAGTAGTGCGACGAACTGCCGTCCCTAACGCGAGTCCGGCGAGCTCTCGCCGTTAGTTTGGTCATCATCGGCGTAGATCCAGTGATGATGACGTGGCTGCTTAATTAGGGTTTAATCACCTAGTTAATTAACCACTTTGACACAGACAGTTGGGCCCCGCGCCCTTATTTAATCGAAGTTTAGTTCCTGTTTAGTTTTAGCTAACCACAGAAGGCCCATGTGTTAGTTTGACCTTGGCCCAGTCAGCGTTGACTGGACCCACCTGTCATTGATCCTGACCAGCACTCTATCACTGACCAGTGGGACCCACGCAGTTAAACATTTTCTGGATTTAAAATAATTCAGGAAATTCCAGAAAATTGTATAAACTTCAAAAAATTCATAGAAAATAACCTCTAACTCCAAATGATATAATTTATATATGAAAAATGAGCAAAAAATCCAATCTATCCATTTGTACTGGTTTCATGCATGTTTAAACAACTTAACCTCACTGTTTATTTCAAAACATGATCATGCACTATTTGAATTCATAGCCTGAATCTGAATTTGAACCTTGAGTTCAAATCAACTCAAACCTTTCTGTTCTTAGCTGCATTAGCTCAATCACAGCATATTGACATGTCATGATCATGCATCATATTGTGCATTGCACTGATTGTATTCTTTCTGTGTTTGTCGGTGATTGTTCCCCCTTGGTAGACGTATGTTTCGACGATGTGATCAATGACATCGATGAAGAGCTATCTCGCTCCAGGCAAGCAAAACCCCCTTGTTCATTCCGATACAATCCCACTATCTCGCTCCTGCTCTCTTTTACTGCATTAGGACAATAGTGATTCAACTATTACATGCTGCGGTGGTTGAACCCCTTTCCTCTGCATGACCTGTCATTGCCACAGTAAAAAGATGAAACCCACTAGCATGAGTAGGAATTGTTTGATCCTTGATGTGCCTACTCATTCATGCTTGTTTTTCATGCCTGCTACTGCTTAGAGTTGAGTCAGGTCCGATTCATCGGGGATGAACTGGAATGTGGTGAACATGTCCTACCCTTGAGAGCTAAGTGTGTGAACACGATTTGGTAAAGGTAATGGTGAGAGGCCATGTAGGAGTACATGGTGGGTTGTCTCATTGCAGCAGTCCTCAGAAACTGAGTTCTGTGTTTGTGATCCATGAACAGTTACTACCACACATTGGGCTCCGGTCGCTCCAAGCTCTCTCGACTTATTAATCAACCCGATCTCTGTCCAGGAGTTGCAACTAGTTTCTGGTGTTTGTAGGTTGTGTTAGTAGTCTACCAAGTGGCACCCGGTACAGGTGGGCTTGGGACAGACTAGGCACAGTGGCACGGTGTACCAAGTGGCACCCGGATGGTGGGCTTGGGAACCCTGCTCACATCGTTTGGGGCCGTGAGCGACATTCCGGCCGGATCTCCTTGCGGATGGAACCCGAATAGGCGATAAACCTGGACTAGAGACTTCTGTGGTTAGTCAGGTCATGGTCGACTCCCTCACCAGGCTTCCGCTTGAAGGTTGCCGAGATACACGACATGTACATGGTGGTAAGTGCCGAGAACGTGTGTGAAGAAGTACACCCGTCCCTGTGACTCACATATTACTTCCAAAACCAGATGCAGGGACCGATGATACCGTTCCAGATGATATGACCGAGCTCAAGTGGGAGTTCGATGAAGACTCTCGCCGTTACTACGTGTCTTTCCCAGATGATCAGTAGTGGTGCCCAGTTAGGGCGATCGGGGACTATGTTGCATTTGGGGTTTATCTTTATTTTGGTTCCGTAGTCGGACCTTGAGTGTACTTGGATGAATGTAATGTTATTTATGCATTTGTGTGACATGGCAAGTGTAAGCAAACTATGTATCATTTTTTCCCTTATTGTATTACATGGGTTGTTTGCGAAGATTACCTCACTTGCAACATTGCTTTCAATGCAGTTATGCCTCTAAGTCGTGCTTCGACACGTGGGAGATATAGCCGCATCGAGGGCATTACAAACTATGTATGTATGGATGGAACTATGTATGTATGGATGAAACTTAAGTGTTGGATATCTCATATATTTGCTATGAAACTTGCCCTGTGAAATATATACATATATATATATATCATATATTTTGCTGTGAAAATGCTTGAATATAGCAAAAAACAGAATGAAATGGGGCAATACAGACACTTTGCCATTTACCACGGACGACAAAGGGGTACTTACCGTCTGCCACAGATGGCAAAGTGGCCACATGGCAGCAACCTGTGCTACCTGGGAGCACTGGCGCTGACCCATTTGGTCACTTGTCCGTCTGTGCAGACGGCAAAGGATGGTGTCGTTTGCCGTCTGTGGCAGACGACAAAGAAAAAGAGCGGCAGACGACAAAGAAAAAGAGTGGAACACGGCAAAGAGCGGGGAGGAGTGACATCAACCACGGGTCTACTGACGTCAGGAAGCAAACAACAAAGGGGAGGACATGTTTGCCATCAGCTGGCAGACGGAAAGTCTCCTGTTTGCCACCTAACGTGGCTAACGTCTATTCTTTGCCGTCCACTTTCTGTGTCGTCTGCTTGGGTAGGAAAGCTGACGGCAAAGGTCTTTGTTGTCCACTATGCTAAAACACATGGCAAAGAGGCTCTTTACCTTAACTGTCAGTGCCAGAAGAGTATTTCATCAGCGGTAGACGATAAAGACCTTCGCCATCCGCTTTGGTCATTTGTCGTCTGCCATGGCAGACGGAAAATCAGCTGATTCTTGTAGTGGTTGTAGGTCAGAACCATCCTAATGCAGCTATACAGGATAATCTTGCCCAAGCAAATGATGACTTCATACCTGTTCCACAGTCCCCTATGCTGGATAACTCTGCTCCTACCATGGCCAACAGCCCAGTATTTGTCCCAAGCAACACTGCTATGAATTATGAGACCAATACTGCTGCTGGTAGCTCTGAATACTACCCAAATATCTATGGAGATGATGAATTGTCAGGTAGTATTGTTGCACTGCAAGGCCTCATTGACAATTTGGTCTCCAATGCCCATGATATCATTCCCAAACTTAGAGGAGCCAAGACTGTAAATGCCAAATTTAGCCTATTTAATGCAACAACCTACATTTGAGAGCTCTGCTAGCATTGTTGAGATTAGTGAGGAATATTTTGCTGAAACTAGCAAGCCTGTGAATGGCCCCAACAAGAGGAAGAAATAGGTCCTTGTGGATGAGTCTCTCTGTAGGAGAAGTGGAAGGATTGCTCAGATCAACATGGGGTTTAAAGATAAACTATTTGTACTAGTTGCTAAAGAAGAGGGCAAGGAGAAAATGCAGGCTCCACAGTCTGAAGCAAAAACTATCAATAATAAGAAAACTGAAGTTGCTTTGAATTTGGGCCCCAAATTTGATGCCCTTGTTGTGGATAAGCAGGCAACACCTCTCCAGTGCTCCCCATTGACACATTGCACGCTATTGGTACTGGGTCTTGCAAGATGGAATTTCATGAAGTGTCATCCACTTAACTTCAGTATGACAGTTGCAACGAATAGTCAAAATTTCTGTAAATGGCACATGCCCTGCTATATGTTTAGCAGAACCTTTATCAAAGGCCATTGTCTTCTGCTCTATGTAATGAATTTCATCAGAAATTTTGACTCCAGTACATTGGAGCACTTGATGATAGTGGGAGATTTCAACTTCATTAGGAGCCCAGAAGATAGAAACAAATCAGGTAGGGTGGATATCCAAATAGTATGATGATATTCAACAACATTATCATTAATCAAGACCTTATGGAGATCCCTCAAAGGTAGAAAATACACCTGGAGAAACATGCAGGACGAGTCTCTATTTGAGAAACTAGACTGGATCTTCACAGGCTCTAATTGGAATGGCAAATTTATGAATGCTCTAGCAATTCCTCTTGCCAAGATTTCATCTGATCATGTCCCTATTAAGGTACAAATTGATAGCCATATCCCTAAATGTCATATCTTCAGACTTGAGGAATTCTAGATTGAACTCGAGGGCTTTATTGAAACAGTAGGAAACCATTGGTTGAACAATGCTCACTTTGGTGACTCAGCAAAAAACATTGTCTCGAAATTTAAGTCAATCAAAAAAGGCTTAAAAAATTGGAGTAAAAATCTATGACAGCTGAACCTGACCATGCAGAAATGTTGTTTCCATGTCAAGTTACTTGATGGGCCAGAAGATCAAACACCATTGTCCAAGCCCAAAAAGAACTTCAGGAAGATACATATTGATCATACCAATAACCTCCTTGAATCTGAGAGAAAATACTAGAAAATCAGAGCAAATATCAAATGGGCCAAATTGGTTGATAAAAATACAAAAAATTCCATACCATTGCTACTCAAGTATTCAGAAATAATTATATATCCTTCTTACTGAATTCTGACAATAATATTGTCCATGGTCATGAACAGAAAACTGCTATTTTGTGGCAATCCTTGAAAGACAGAATTTGTACAAGAGAAACTACTGTAAAAAACTTAAACATTGATGAATTGGCCAGCCATGAACATCTACAAGATCTAGAGAAGCCCTTCACCAAGGAAGAGGTTGATGAGGTGATTAAGTCCATGCCAAATGATAAATGATGAGGCCCTGATGGCTTTAATGGACTATTGTTGAGGAAATGCCATCATACCATCAAAGAAAGCTTTTATAAGGCTAATCTAAGACTTTCATGATGAAAAAGTAGACTTATCGCTAGTCAACTCAGCATACATAGCTCTAGTTTCTAAGAAGGAAAATCCTAAGACCCCAATGACTTCGAGCCATCTCCCTGATGAGCATGTGAATCAAAGTACTCACCAAAATTTTAGGAAACGGAGTACAAAAGGATTATTCCTATTCGGTGTAAACTGTATGGTTTATATAAAATACCATTCAAGCCGCCTTGCATGGCCTTTGAGTATATCCATATGTGCCACTAATCCAAGAAGCAGATCATCATCTTCAAAATTGATTTCGAAAAAGCATTTGACAAACTGGATTAGAATGACATATATACATGGTTAAACACCTAGGCTTTGATGAATGGACTGGGTCAATCAAACGGTTACTCACAACGACATATGCATTTGTTATTCTCAATGGAGTGCATGGTAAAGATTAAAAAATTCAAAGTAGGAGTCATCCAAGGAGACCCATTGTCCCCTATACTCTATGTCATTGATGCTGAGCTTCTACAAGTTTATTTAATAAATCATGGCAAGAAGGTCATCTGTCTACTCCTATTGAGAACCATGGTTGTATGAACTACCCCATCATAGTATGCATATGACACATTGATCATCATGCCAACTGATCGTCAACAACTCAGTCACATGGTACACATATATAAAATCTCCTGAATTCACCGGGCTTAAGGTAAACTATAGTAATTCCTCCCTTTTACCAATTTAAATCTATAAAGAAGCTAGCCAACTCACCTCCACAAGGCTCCCCTGATTGGAGCTTCGTCGGCTGTCGGATCTGCCCCTCTGGCTCGCCTGCACCATTGGATCTTCACTTGCAGTTAAATCGTTTTTCACCTCTCAGTCATTTTCCTTGCCCAATGACGAGTGGGCTCGTCTCAAGCTTGCATTGGCTGTCTCAGCAGCGGGTCATCTTCGGGCGGGTGAACCTTTCCTCGTGCGGCCGCGCGTCCCGTGGCTGGGAGGAGGAGCATTGGACATAAGCACCAACTAGCCCCCATCCACACACCCGCTCCTTCTCACAGCCCCACACCATTCCTCCCTTCCGCCCCTCCTCCTCCCCGGATCCCCACCAGAGCGCCGACCTGTAGGCAAAGGGCAACATCGACGACGCTCAGTTAGATCTGTAGGAGAGAGAGATGAGAGGGAGACAGATGAGGGAGAAAGAGAGGAGGAGGGGAGGAGGCACGACGTCGGATGGGAGGGAGCAGGGGAGGGCCAAGAGGCCAGCGGTGTGGGGTGGAGCAGCGAGGCCGAAGACCGGGCAGCAGACGCCTCACGGGGTGGAGGAGAGGCCGGCGATAGGGAAAAGCAGGTGATAGAGGCCGTCACCTCTCCTCACCTCCTCTCATGTTCCAGTGGTGGCGCCGCGGGGATGAGGGGAGCAGCAGCCACAGCAGGCGGTGATGCTGGCGAAGCGGTGGTCCATGGTGCCTTCGTCGTTGTCGTCCTCGCTAGAAGGTGAGGCCAAGATGGATCTCAACATTCTCTGTGGGATTCGTCATCCATGGAAGATGCAGAAGAAAAAATCATGCAGGTTCCCCTGTTGTTTCCCTTGGTTCTTTAATCTAATTTGGATATCTTGTTTTATGTTTTTCTGAAGAAGATGTGTGTAGATCGAACGAAGAAGAGAAGAGCAAGGATCTTGAGGAAGAGGAAATAACAAGGTGAGCTCTATCTCTAATCTGCCTAGATATTTTTCGTTTCCAAGTTATACTCTAAATCATGTATATGGACAAATTAATGGGTCTGATAGTGATTGTTCTTTGTGTTTTTTATTGGTTCATTTCTTGGTTATTTACTACTCTCACTTCAAGATGCTTGTTCATTCTCCTTACCTGCATTTCTCCCTCACTCCGATCAGGCAATGGGACTGTTGATCGGGTACAAGAGCTTCTTCAGAAAACCAATGTTGCTTTTCTAAATCGCAATTTTGTTCAAGGTAAAACCAGCCAAGCCGGAGACTACTACAACCCTTTTTGCAATATATAGTTGAGAGAATTCGCCCCTGCTACTAAATCATGTATATATGGCTGCTAAATTGTTATGCTTTTGGTCTTTTCTGAATTTAGTTAGCATAAATACTTCTAGAATACCTCTTATAATATGGAAGTCTGTTCATGCAGCTCTGAATGCTGTTCCGTTCCTTGATAAATACATCGCTCTACGGGGTTGATTAAAGAAGTTAACTCTTCTTCATAAAAGTTTTTCAAATGCCCTGATGGGACGACCCTAAACATGGATAGTTAAACATGGTATATCAAATCAAACACCTGATTGGTAAAATGGAGTTCTATTGGTCTAACTGCTATTCTAAATCCTTCAAAAAGAAAAAAAGTGCTATACTAAATAAACTATCTACTCTATTATTTTTATCTATTAGTCTTGATTTCCATCCATGTATTTATAGTACCCTGGGTAGCTGCAGCAGTGGTGCTCTTTGTTTCTCTCTCTGTAGGGAACTTCCGGATGGGATTTAGACAAGGAAAAGAGACCCATGTGAAATCGACCATCCTGGTGGTGCCTCAACCAATGCGGGTCGACGGTTACTTCTACTTGATAGGCTAAATACCAATGCAGTGGTGCTATACTAAATCTGGATGCTTAGCGAAAAAATTCTTCTGGTTACTTCTACTTGATAGGCTAAATACCAGAGACTTGCTAGAGGAAACACTTCTATATTGAATCAAGCAAATGTGTCCTATGTGATGATGAGCCAAATGAACACCTGAAGCATCTATTTTTCCCATGTGACTTCAGCCACAATTTCTAGATGTCTATTGGGATTGAATGGAACACTGACCATAGCATCAATGAAATGCTAGATAAAGCAAAAAACCAGAACAAACATACAACCATTCAAAGCATGCTTGATTGTTGGATGCTGGTCCATCTAGAAGCACAAAAACATCATTATATTTTACCACAAGACAAAGAGCATAGAATATTGCAATGCCTGTTTCAAGGAACACTTTGTCACAGTCATGAGGAAAGCAAAACCAACCCTGAAGAAAGGGATGCACACTTAGCTAGAATGTTTGTAAATCTAGCATAGGCATACACATAGCCATATTCACATTGTACATCGACTTGTAACACCACTCTTATATTAATAAAAAAAGTGTTACAGTAGGGGTTTACCCTACTATTTTTTCTCAAAAGTTATATATAAGACTTTACCCAGTAGTGAAAGCAGAGATGAAAGTATTGTTGGTGAAGAAGAAAATTGTACAAAGAGAAATCAATAATACAATATGCATGTGGATCTTTAATAGCAGATATATTTTGGTCATATTGCACCATATCATTCTCTTCTCATTGTTAGGTGCTTAAATTTTACCTTCCCATTTGATCTTAATATTTTAAGTATGATTGGGAATCATAGTGGTTGATAAATAGGTGGGATGTGGGAAGTGAAACTTTAGTCCTTGCTATAATGTGCTTGAGGAATATTTTGAGATCTACGGTAGCTGCACGTGGGCATTGTCCTAGTATAACATAACTATATACATGTGTAACTATTCCTTCAAAAAATTACATATATGTGTTTCGATTTTCGAAATTGCATATGTGTACCAGTTTTTGATATTTAAATAATACACTGTCGTCTGTTGAAATGCACGGGCAAGTTCCAGTGAAGGACAATTGGCCGGTGATCTGAGTGTACATACTTGTGAATAATGGGCTGCAATGCCCTGTCCAATCGCTCTTGAGCGAAAATGGAGTGAAAGCTTGCTCCAAGATACTATCGTCATTTTCCAAGAGGTGGTTTTCAAGTAATTCAGGTTGCCTCAGTCACCAAGGGATAGGTCTCCGTCTAACTTTGCTTTGGTCTCAAGCCCTGTTTCAGGTTGGGACGGACTGTGCCAAGATCATCACCTTTGTAAAAGTTGGGCCGGGTGATCGATCCAAAAATATGCATCAAGTTGCAGAGATAGTACATCTGCTCAACGAATGCAACACTGAAATCCATAAGATTACTAGTCATGGGAAGAATAAAGCTGGGCATGTAATGGAGGTAGTTGGTCGCGGACAGTAGCACACAATTTCTTAGCTTAAACATGCTCGCTCCCCAGGAGATTAGCATTATGATTACCGATGATTATAAAACTGTTATAGCTTGAGTAATGAAAAGCGCTCCCCCCGCCCCCCACCAGCGAGAAAAAAGTGTGCCACCTCCCCAAATGAAACCTGCATAGTTGACAAAAAAAATCAAAATAACAAATTCAGTCAAATATCAGGTAACTATGCACTAGCCAGAACGTACGTGTAACGCACTGTGTCTTGTTCAAAAATCATAGGTGCCAAATACATAAACTAATACCAAACTATCAAGATGACATATTTTCGTATACACTATGTATCTTGTTACGAAATACTACTAATTAATTTCTCTTGTAATTTTGGAGAGAATAAATGCCATAATCTTGGTATAGAGTATTACTAATTAATTCAGTTTGTAAATAATTTTGGAGCCAATAAAATGTCACAATGTTAATATGAAAAACTAATTAATTTCATATGGTTATTTTTAGGAGGCAATAAATGCCCTAATTGTGTATATGGAATACTAATAAACTCCTGATGGATATATTTGTATATTGTCAATCGATACCTATAGGATATTCCATGATGTGTGTCAGTTCACGGGTTCCGGCAAAACCCTCAAGGTTCGAACACCGGGGTGCGCGCGAAGATCTCCCCCCTACCGATCCACGTCCTAACTCAGCTAAGATCTTGTAAACTAAGTTGACGAACTCGCAACACAAAGGACGCAGCATTTATACTGGTTCGGGCCACCGTTGTGGTGTAATACCCTACTGCAGTGTGGTGTGGTGGATTGCCTCTCGGGCTAAGGATGAATAGTACAAGGGGAAGAACAGCCTCATGAGGAGAGGTGCTCTTGTGCTCGGTGAAGTTGTGGTTGTCCTGGTCTCTCTTGGCCAGACCGATCGATCCTCCCCCTAGCTATGGCGGTGGCTAGTCCTATTTATAGAGGCCCTGGTCCTCCTCCCAAATATTGAGCGGGAAGGGAGCGACCAATTTGAAAGGGGACAGCTAGTACAGCTTATCCTGACAAAAGTAGTCTTCGCCTGCCAAAGGCTCTGGTGGTGACACTGTCTTGGGCTCCATGGTGACCTCCGTCTTGCCGTCCTTCTGGTCTTGGTCTTGTTGCACTAATATGGAAACCTTTGCTTGACGCCTCGATAATCCGTGCCTACGCCTGCTTCCTTAGCACTGAAGGGGAAACAAGGACACTATGCGTGTTGGCGCCCGCCTGGCCTTGGTCGTCATGTCTCACGTCACTAGAACCTCGCGAGGTTCATTTAGCCTTGAACTCTCCACCCCTCCCGAGCCAGCCTGGTGAGGCCGCTCCTGAGGAGGTCTTGTGTCGCTCGCCTTGCGAGGCATGGCCCCTCGCGAGGTTCTTGAGTCCTTGCTGGTGAAGATGGGCCGTATGGGCCCACTCGCAGAGCCAAGCCATGGGCCACAAGCAGGCAAGTCTGGGGACCCCCGTTCCCAGAACACCGACAGTAGCCCCCGGGCCCAAGGCGCGATCGGGCTTGGCTTCGAGGCTAACGAAAGGCCAAGTGTGGAGCGTCGTGGACCCCAATAGCATGCGGCCTTGGTCGATGCATGGCGGTTGATTGGACGTGGGCGCCTCCGCTTCCACACGCTGCCTTGATACCCGCCTGGCTAGACGGCCACCGTGTTCTACACGGTTATTTTTCCATCGCCTGCGCCATTCCCCTCCAATTCCTTAGCTCTACACACTCCATCGCCATGGCGCCGGTGCAAGAAGATAAGGGGAAGAAGCCTCTGTCTTCGTCTAGTGCGCCCCCGGCCGCCGAGACCGCAGTCGACCGATCGCTGGTGCTCAATGATGAGGCTATGGGCATGGTGCGTCCCGTGCTCGCCTCCAGCTTCAATGAGTGGGGAAAGACGGTGGCTTGGCCTGCATCTCGCGCTCGCATTGACCGGGAGGCCACTAAGGTCCCCTTCTTTATCGACGCCCCTTGGGCCGGCTTGGTCCCTCCTTTCTCTGCCTTCTTCAATGTTGTGCTTGCGCATTATCAGATCCATATGCTGCACCTTGACCCTCAATCAATGACCCTTCTTGCCGTCTTCGCTTTTTTTTGTGAGGCCATGATAGGCATTACCCCTTCAGTGGCCTTTCTTCGCCACTTCTTTTCGCTGCACCTGGTTGATCCCCAACAGAGCTCAGGATGCCTGAGCTTTCAGGCCGTGGCGGCGACAGCCGGCACGGGGATTGACTTCGAGCTCCCACCATCCACGAGCGGGTTTCGGACATGCTGGGTATTTGTTGATGTCGGAGTCCTCAGCCCCCTGCTCTCTTCTCCGTCAGCGCCCGCCATTGCCAGCTCTGGTTGGAGCCATCAAAGGCTTATCGATCCGCGCCTTGCCCTTGTCTGGCTCAGGCTGAGGTGGCTCAAGGACCTTGATGTGACTGCGCCTATGGTGGTGAAGGAGTTCATCCGGCGCCGGATCGCCCCGCTTCAGCGCCACTCTCAACCGATGTGGGCTTACTCAGCAGCAAGGACCATATGAGACTTTAGGAATCCGGGCTAACTCTCGAGGCGCGGGGAATGGTGCTCGAGGTCCCGACGGGTGTCCCGCTACTTGATGACATGCCAAGGAAGAGTTGCCTTTTGTACCGCTGCTTGAACAAGGCAACATTCGCGGAGCAGATGCCTGCCTTTGATGAGTGGGGGCTGCATCTAGTCGGCCTCGTGGGGCCTTGTGAGAACCCCATCGTCATGGTTCCTCTTCCTGCTGCTGGCATCGATCTGTCCCCAAGTGTGGATGCAGGGGGGCGAGCACCGCTGAGGGCTAATGGCAAAGGTGCCGAGATGCTAATGCCGCCTAGGGCTCCTGAGGCATGGTCCTTAGGAACTCACGACTCTTGCCCCGGGGCGGTGGTTGAGGAGGCGATGCAGCCCACATCTCCGGAGACCGGGGCTGCTGAGACCTTGACAGGTCGCTACGAGGCAGGGCATGATGGCTACCCTCGGCTTGGCGCTCCTGAGACTGCCCCTTTGGGTGCTTCTCCTGTTGCGCCTGGTGTTGGCCGCCACGTCCAGCGCTTCAGTCGGTTCTGCATGGACTTCGAAGAGCTCCGCAAGAGGAAAGGGTCCCTAAGCAGCGGCACCTTCGGGCCGTTAAAGTGGAGGAAGTACATCGCCGTCGACAAGTACCTTATCCTAGTGATTCTCCGCGTGTTGTTCCCCTTCCTGACGATATTTCCTCTGGATTCCTTCCGCCAAGGTCGCAAGATCTCCTGAGGAGCAGCCTCCTCTCGCCTCGCTTCTCGTGCCAGGATCGAGCGCTTCAATCCCGTGCTCTACTCATGGTGTCGAGTCAACGGGGAAGCCGGCACGTCGACATGGTGTCTCGAGTTCGTGCCTTTGCCGTATTTTCTTCGCGGCCTTGCTCGGAGCGCAGCAAGTGTGCCAAGGGTTCCTCTCCTGGTCGTGGGAGGTGACTAGTTGGCTTTGATCCTAGGGTCTTTTTCAAGCAGCGGGCCTTCACTCGTTCGGGCCCCGTGCGAGGCCCGTCCCACAAATGGGTGGATGCCAACCCCCAGCCCACTTCTAAGAGGGGCGGGCCTCTCCAGGCCGTATCCGCGGTCCCTGCGGTGGAGGATGAAGTCAGCAGCATGCTCGGGTCGGCGTGAGAAAGGAGCGTCGTTTGCCACGAGCTCTTTCAGGAGGCGATGGACGCGATGAACCGGCTTGGTGAAGAGCTCGTGGATGTGGACGCGCGCCTCGTGGCCGAGGGTCTTCGGCTGGTGGAGGAGCGGCATAAGTTGAAGGTGGCCATCAACCTCGGGCACCACCAACACGAGTTTGGTAATGCGAAGGCTGACGCTTCCCTCGCAGCCTCCCGTGAGGCCTGCTTCCGAGCTCTGGAAGAGGATCGGGAAGCTAACCGTCATCGCGAGGCCGCGGAGAAGCGCGCGTGGGTGCTCCAAGCCTGGAGTGCCGTATTGGATCAGCAAGTGGAGGCACACAGGGATGCCCTTGCATCATTGAGGGGGACGCCCGCCGAGGAGGAAGAGATCCGGAAGCGTGAGGAGGCGCTGGCGCTGGAAGCCGTGGAGCGCAGCCTTGAGCTCGAATGGCTGGAGACGAGGGAGCGCGAGGTTGCTCAGGCGGAGGATGATGTCGGTGCGCGTGAGGCCAGGGCCCAGTAGGAGGTCGATCCCCGGCTGGCCGAGGCTCGCGCGGATCTCGAGAGCAGGTATGACCTGAAGCTGCAGCTCGTGGAGGCTAGGGCCGCTGGTAGGACAGCTGCCCTCAAGTTCAGGTTGGTCGCGGTGGAGCGGCGCGAGGAGGCCACGGTGACCGCCCTGGCCTCGGCGCAGGCTGAGCTGGCTGCCGCCCGCGCCGAGCTGCTCCCTCTCCGGCAGCGGGTCACCGACGCCGAGTCCGTCGCGTGGCAGAACAAGGAAGAAGTGCTTCAGCAGCGGACGTTGGAGCGCGTGCATGCCTCCATGCTCCAGGACCTCAGTAACAGGGCCAACACCGTCCTGCGCCATATCTACGATGAGAATGCTCCTCATCCCCATGCGAACGACTACGCCAGCCACCTCCGCTTCTTTGCCGACGTGGTGACGCGCCTAGAGAGCCATTCCGAGAGGGCTCGCCAATTTGTCGAAGAGAGGAGCCGTGGCCTGCTAGGACGTGCATTCTGCCGAGTCGTCAGCCACCTCCAGAACGCCGACCCCAACTTTGACTTTGATGCCTCCATCGCTCCCATACCCGAGGCCATCCGGGGCAACCTGTCGCGATGGGTGGAAGATAATGTGGACGCGCAGGTCAAGTCCTTCACTTCCGACGACGATGGTGTGGTGGTCGCGGCGGACGCGGGTGATGTGGTCGATGACGGGGATGGCGGCGCTGGTGGAGGTGATGGTGATGCCATCGGTGGTGGCAGCGATGCCAGCTACGCGTCTGAGGGCGATCCGGGGGAAGCCCCTCTTGTAAATGTGCTACTTCCTTTATCTTGTTAGGTCGAGTTGAATATGTATCTTTGTGGACCCACGTGCCCTGGGGCGAAGTTGTCGTTGCAGTTTAACCTAGCATGGGCGAACCTAAACCGGCTCGTGAGGTTGGACGCTCTGGAGGAACTCATCAAGACACCCGAGGCGGGCGCGTGGTAAGCGAGCGCTAGACAAGGCGCGGCACGCGCGTGGCGCGTGTACGTCTTGCTCAGCCCCGCTCGCGAGGGGCCCGTGAGGGGGAAGCAGCAGGCGTGAACTCCGGAATAAGGCAAGAACCAGACAGCAAGAAATCGCTCGAACGAGAAAAGGCACCCCGCACACGCATCAAAATAAAACTCAACTCCAACTTAAATCCAAATCCAGAAGGCAAGGCTACAGAAAAGGGGATCCAAAGCAAATGGCCGCGTCCAGCACCTAGTCTAGTCTTCTGGTCTTCAAGTCTTCTCACCAGCGCGGAGCTAAGTGCTATCACTAGGACGTGGGAGGGAGCCCCCGAGGCCCGAGGGTGGCACTCCTGAGACTCCGGGGCGTGTACAGCCCCACTCGTTATTACGTGAGAGTGTCACGGGCGGCGATCTTCACAGGCGTGAGCCTTACTTCATATCACCAGATGAGGGCCCCGTCTTGCGCCGCCCCCTACCACAGTCAGGACGACCGGACAACAGGACGACACCAACGAGGGAAGAGGGGACGCCAGCGGCGCCCTCGGCGACCACGGGTCCTCTGCCGGGGGTGGGCTCTGGAGCACCTCCCCGACAGAGGGCTACCTCCGAGGGACGCCTTCTTCTGTGCGGCGCTGAGGAGGGGCTTCGCCCCGGCTTCCTTCCTGCAACCCCCAGCATGCCCCCTGGCGGGAGGGAGGCCGACGAGCCGGGACGGCCATCTGCTGCTGCGACCTGACCCGCCTGCGCACCATGGTTAGCGCAAGCCTGCTCCTGAGGAATTAGTGGTACCCTATAGCACTTGTCGACAGTGCTGTTGGCGAGGCTCCCGGAAGGGTCCTGAAAGGCGCCAGCTTCGAGCGCCTCCTCCTCCCAGCCAGGCTCGAGGAGTGAGCCAGGGTCGTCTTCCAGCACGTACTCCTGGTCCACCATGCGGCGTACGTAGGCCTCCGAGGCTGCCGCCTCAAAGACCTCGCCGTAGTGCCCCACACTCCACGTCGCCCGACCCAGCGTGCCACCTTGAGGATGATAGGGCTGCATCCCGCTCGGACCATAGGTGGCAACGCTCGTGCCTGCACCCAACAGAGGTGGCGCGGGCACGAGGGGGCGTGCAGCCTAGTTGGTCGCGCCAGTGCCGATGAAGCCTGGTGGTGCGCGTGTAGGCACGCGGGCGCGGCGTGGCCCGCAATGCGACCCGGCCGCAGCTCGTGGCGTGAGGAGAGAACAGAAGGGCGGCACTCCTGAATCTGCGGCGTCTAGTAGCTCGGTGACGCACTCCAGCAATGCATCCCAGCTACTCTCCATAAGACGGCATCGTAGTAGCTCCCGTGCCACCATGAGTGCAGCTCGCATGTTTGCCTGCTCCCTCCGGGTGTGCGGTGTCATTGCCGCGGCATGGCTTGCGGCCCTTGCAGCAGCCCGCACCTTTCGTGGGGTGAGGGTGGACGGCGCCTGGCCACGCCGCCCGCGCCCCGCAGAGTCTGGTGGCGCTCGTGCCGCTTGGATTGCAGGGTTGAGGTCTTCCTAGGCAGGCGGCGCCGCCCGGGCCGGCCAGGCTGCCCAGCGGTTGGCGTTGGTCCTTGAGTCGTCGGACATCGGAACAGCAAAGCATTGGTGAGTCGACCCGTGGGAGAGAAGCTTCGGGGCACCCATACCTGGCGCGCCAAATGTCGGATCACGGGTTCTGGCAAAACCGTCAAGGTTCGAACACTGGGGTGCGCGCGAAGATCTCCCCCCAACTGATTCACGTCCTACCTCAGCTAAGATCTTACGAACTAACTCGACGAACTCGCAACACAAAGGACACAAGATTTATACTGGTTCGGGCCGCCGTTGTGGTGTAATACCCTACTCCAGTGTGGTGTGGTGGATTGCCTCTTGGGATGAGGATGAATAGTACAAGGGGAAGAACAGCCTCCCGAGGAGAGGTGTTCTTGTGCTCGGTGAACTTGTGGATGTCCTGGTCTCTCTTGGTCGGACCGATTGATCGATCCCCCCCTAGCTACGGAGGTGGCTAGTCATATTTATAGAGGCCCTAGTCCTCCTCCCAAATATTGAGAGAGAAGGGAGCCAACCTCGGCCAATTTGAAAGGGGACAGCTAGTACAGCTTATCCTGACAAAAGCAGTATTCGCCTGCCAAAGGCTCTGGTGGTGACGCTGTCTTGGGCTCCACGGTGACCTCTGTCTTTTCATCCTTCTGGTCTTGGTCTTGTTGCAATAATATGGGAACCATTGCTTGACGCCTCGGTACTCCGTGCCTGCCCCTGCTTCCTTACGACCGAAGGGGAAACAAGGACATTGTGCGCTGGTGCCCGCCTGGCGCCTGCCTGGCCTTGGTCGTCATGGCTCACGTCACTAGAACCTCGCGAGATTCTCCTGGCCTTGAACTCTCTTCCCCTCGCGAGCCAGCCTGGTGAGGCCGCTCCTGAGGAGGTCTTTTGTCGCTCGCCTCGAGAGGCTTGGCCCCTCGCGAGAGTCTTGAGTCCTTGCTAGTGAAGATGGGCCGTACAGGCCCACTCGCAGAGCCACGCCGTGGGCCGCAGGTAGGCATGTCTGGGGACCCCCGTTCCCAGAACACCGACAATGTGTGTATCATCCGAGGATCCTTATTTTTTTGAGCAACACACAGTGGGGAAGGCCCCCACTGTAACTCATTTTCTATTAATATGAAGGACAGTTAGAAGGATTTACAAAGAGTTATAAACAAGGATGATTCACAAATAGTCTAGCCTGGATTGCATTCCTTCTTTCAAACTAGGCCTAGCTTTTTTGATGATCATGACAGAGTGCTCCTTGAAAATAGCAATACATTGATTGATATTTCTGGCCTGATGGTCAAATATGATGCCATTTCTGTGCTTCCAAATGCTCCAGCAACCTGCAACTAGGCATTCATTAAAGCAACAAATGTTGTTATGCTTCTTCCCTTGCACAAGCATCTCCATCATATTTAGGTCAGTGTTCCATTGGAATCCAATAAATAACCAGAAATTGTGACTAAAATCATAGCTGAAAAATAAGTGGGTGAAATGCTCATTGGTATCATCATCACATAGGACACATCTGCTGCTTTCAATATGGAAAGTCTTCCTCATAAGGAGATCCCTGGTATGGAGTCCGTCTTGTAGAAGCAACCAGAAGAAGAATTTTTGTTTAGGGAGGGAGCAAGATTTCCATGTACAATGAAAATGCTTGGGAGCATCGGGTGGATTACCAATATATTCCATATAAATCCTTTTATTTGAATACTTTGTGCCACCCTAATAGAACTGCCATATGTCAGCAGATTGAATTCCAGCTTTATTGTTAATCAACTCTCTTACAACATTACTCTGCTGGACAGCTATAGAAGACATAGGGAGATAGAACATATCATAGAAGCTATCAACATCCAAATTTTGTTGCTTGAGCAAGAGTAATATGCTTGTTCTTAACATAAGAGTGAAGGTGAGGCATAGTGTTCTCTAGGATATCATCAGCCCATTTGTCTGACCATAAGGCAATAATGTCTCCCTTTCCAGCATTACATACTGTCATCTGTTTAAAATCAAGGATGGAGCAGTAGCAAAGAATCTTGAGGATACTTATTAATTACGACGAATTGTAAAAAGGAAACACACCAAAGAAGGAATGAATAAAGTGGCAAACATTGATACTCCAAGAACTGGCCATGCCTCTATATGAATAGCAGAAGGAACCAGCAATGTAGTACAAGTCTACAACCAAAAGGACATAGAAGAAGAGAACGCTAAACAATTTCGTTAAGGCTCTTATCCGGATCAACACTGGTGTTCTATGCTTGATGGCACTTTTGATGGTTTCAACCACTTTATTGTCGAGTGAAGCGTCAGGGAGGAAGATATGTACATTTCTATTTACCAGAGCTTATCAACTGTAGTATATATGAATTTGTGGTTTCCTAGAGCTAGATAAAAAATTGATCCTATTACATCATTCTCTGTTGCCAATGAGATGAATGTTTCTTATGAAGTTTGATCGTTCAAGTTAATATATGCCAGTATTTTTGCAAGAGAAAAGTGTTTCAACCATGCCTAATAGAGTGAGGTGTTTAGTTAAGATAGGCAAGTATCTTTTTCCTCATACTCGCAATATATATATAACTATTTTTCCTTGTAGTGCAAACTTGTGGGTCGCGCTCGTCCCCTTATTTGAAAGTTATCATGCCTCATAGTAGTTTAAACCTAGTGTTATTTAACAATGGCATGGAAATGATAGAGGTGTTTTCCTTGTGATGTTCTGATCACCATTACAATTTTGTCGTGGTACGTATGGTTTCCATGGTACATACTAATTATTTACCAGCCAGTAGTTCTTCTTCCTGTGTTTGTATTAGCACTCCACTGTTGTCGTACTATTTGCATAGAACATTGATTTCACAGAATCCTAGTTTACATATGAACAACAAAAGGTTCTGATGGCACCTTTTATTTTTTATTGTTGTAGGAAAGGAAGCTAACATTGGTGTCGAGGGGCACCGTGAACTTCATCTTGTAATGATATCTGCAACAGAGATGGTTACGGAGGTTGGACCTGCCGTGATGGTCACTGCGAATGCATCAGATAATTGTAGCGAGAAAATGACGAAGAATAATGTTTGGAAATAAAATTTCACTTGGGAGCATTATGAATTGTTTTTCTAGCTGGAATAATTTAAATCCAACTTTTTTATTTTCCTACTCTTTGTACTTGAACCCCTATCATGGCATTTTTTTAACATAGATGCTCGCATACATGTGCATTAGACTCACTATACTGGGAAGATTTTTGGGCAAAATTAAAATTAAATCTACCACTGAAGTATAATTAATACTATGATTTGAAACAGAATGTTTTTTCATCTAAATCTGGAACTACACATGAGATAGTGTCAAATATTTTAAACTTAACCATACCTTCTGCAGACCTTGATGTATGGACTTGAATAATTCTATAGCAAACAATCATCTTTGATACCAAGAATTAGGACAACTGGAAAACATATTATGGCTTATTGGCTATTGGGACCAAATAGATTCATTGTTCTTGCACACAAAATAAGCGCATACCAATGGTCCATCAAACATAATCAGCTGGAAACTAACAAGCTGCAACACATTTTTGTTCCTGGCTATCTACCACAACAATGTTTGCCCTTCTCTGACGAAGCATGGGTGATGATGACGGCACACCTTTTGGCTAGCTCCAGTGCTTGTAGTCGTTGCTAAGTGGTCTATGGACCTGGATGTAAATTTTACTTCTGGTGTTCTTTGAGCTACTTGACAGTTGGTGAATGCTTCCTCGGTTGCATTTCTTATAATTCCTTGTAATTTCATTTTTAGCCCTCTAGAGAAAAGGAAAGTATCTCTCTCATGATTTTATGTATCTCTCTGTAACGCCCCGAGTTCGACGCGCCATGTGTCTTCCAGTTATTCGTCATTGTTGCCATGACATTTGCTTGCGTGGTGCATTTTTCCATGTCATCATGTGCATTACATCATCATATTTTTCAAAACTTGCATCCGATCACTTTCTCCATTGTCCGTTTTGACATCCGACACTCTCACATGCAACTGTTGCACCTTCCGGTTCTTGTTTCATGAGCGGGAGAAAAACATTGTCGGCATGGTCCGAGATTTGTCTAGTGGCCTTGGTATATCACCAGTACAACGCCTATCAAATTTCGTTCCATATGGAGGTCGTTTGATGGCCCAACGGTTAACTGCATTAACCGAAACCCCTCCTTCTCTTTGCAGCCCAGCACCCCTTCATAACAGCCCACTAGCCCATCTAAACCCCCTCCATGCTCTCCGTCGTTGGATCATGATCGTGTGCGCGAAAACCGCACCTCATTTGGCCTCTCCTAGCTCCCTCTACCTATATACAGGTCCTCCCCGTCCGAATTCGGAGTCCAAACCCTAGCCTCCATCTTCCCTCCATGCTGCTGGACATGTCCGTCCGCGCCGCCACCGTCAACGAATCGGAAGGCGCCATGTCACCCCGCCGCCGTATCCACCGCGTGGGCCCACGGGGCCCATCACCGGCCCGCACCCAGGCCGAACTGAGCTGCGCCTCGCGCCGGTGCCCGAGCCGCCCGCATCGCCGCCGCGTCGCCAACGCCACGCAGCTCACCGCCCGCACCGCCAGCCCGCGCCGCCGCCACTGGCGCCCGCTCGAGCTGCCGCAGCTGCCGCCGCGCGCAATCACCATGCCTCACCGCCGGAGCCTAGCCACGCCACCGCCGCCCTTCCGGAAGCTTGCCCGCGCCGACCTCACCCCTCACCGGAGAGCCTCGCCGGCGTCCTCCTCCGTCGCCGAATCTGGAGGTGGACCAGATCCACCGTTTCACCAAACCGAACGTCGCCTCCGCACCCAGATCCCTCCGTCCCGCTTCTCCTCGTCCCGCGTCGACTTTTTCGGAGGGTGTAATTTCTGCTAAGTCCACAGATTCCAACATCACGTGTGCATGTTCATCATGTTGTAACTTCACGCATATTGCTTCGTTTTGCGTGCATGTTATGTCTAATTGTTCGTCTATGAATGCTCTACATGCTAGTGTCATTTGCATGCATGTTAATGTTAATCTTGATTCCTTAATCATTGTTGCAAGATTGCCATGTGCTGTTAACTGATGAAAATTGTTATAACTTGCTGATTTGTCTTTTTCATAGTATTTTGTGTGTTCATCTTTTGGGCATCATGTCGACATGGTATAGGAGCATCTTCATGCCATCTTTACAGAGGGTCAATCCATGTATTTTTATGTGCCTTGTGGTGACTAGCACAAGCTTGTCAAGTGTGCTACTTGATGTTGCTGATTTGTGAGACTTCGTGATTTTTTCTAAGTCTGTAACTGTTACATTGTGATGCCATTCTAGTTTGATGCTACCATCTATTCCATGCATAATCTAGAGATTCCTAGTTGAGATGTTTTGATGTTCATGTTATGCTCTATCATGCCATGCCATTTGATGCCTCATATATCTAATGTAGCATATGTTTTTTTGCCATGAACATGCCTAAATAATGTTCCAGTTTTCTCTTAACTTCATGATGCCATGTTGTCAGCTTGTTATTAATTAAACAATGCCTCTTTTCACTACTAGGAAAACGCTTATACACAGTAGCATAGTAGTAGCGCTGGAAAGAAGTAAACACTGCTGCTATTTAGCAGTAGCGCTTTTCCAGGAAAGCGCTACTAGTAACTCCATTGTAGTAGCGATGTGAAGCAGAAACACGCTACTACTATGTGGGACCAGATGAGGCCACCGACTGTTTTCGTAGTTGTAGCGGTGTACAGAAAAAGTGCTACTACTAGCAGTTTAGTAGCAGTGCTCTTTTTTTATGCGCCGCTACTGCTAGTAGGCCACACTTAATAGTAGCACTTTTCTTGGAAATCGCTACTACTAAGTCCAATAGCACCAGCGCTTTTTTCAAAGCAGTGCTACTGCTAGTTGCGGCTGGTGCCACCTTTTCCACCCCCTTCCCCTCCTGTCACCACTTTGCCCGCTCTCCCCCTCCTTTCCCCTCTCCCCTCTCCACTCTAGCTCCACCATTGTTTCTCTTCTTTCTCTTCCTCCTACCTCTCTTCTCTCCTCATTAATGGCACCCTCCTCCATAAATGGCCTCTCTATTTCTCCTACACCTCTCTTCTCTCCCCCATTAATGCCCCCATCCACCATAACCCCTCTCCATCAGTTAGCTAGCTAGACTCACCTCTCCTCCCAACAACTAGATCTATCAAGCTATTTAGACAACCCCACGTCCTCCATCGATCGTTCTCTTTCATCATCTAATTAATCACGTGCTCTCGGTCTCTCTCGGGAGATATATATATATATGTGAGTAAAAAGTTGTTCATTTCAAGAATGGGAATATGTGTGTGATTGGGATATATATATATATATATGGAGACATTTGTGCTAGTGACATGCCCTCGAGTTGCTTATGTTTTGCCGAAATGTCGATTTATTTCCGTTTTGGTGAATTGCGAGCTAACTCATATGTCCTATTTTTAGGCAAGGTCATGCCAAAATTTTATATATATATATATATATATGACTTTGAAGCATGCATTATTTATTTCATAACCCTTTTGCTTGTTATACCATGCAGTCGGTCATGAAGGTGAGTGGATGGAAGGTGGAGCAGTACATGCAATCCACGGTGATGGACATGTATGCAAACAATCGGACTACAATTAGATGTCCGTGTGCAAGATGCAAGGAAGGAGTCCTTTTGGACCCTTTTGATCGTGGCACTTTGAAGGCGCACCTGCTGATGAATGGTTTCATGGATGGCTATACTCAGTGGATAAGTGAAGATGATGATGATGAGGACGTCCACATGGCAGGGAATAACGACATGAGGCTAGACGAAGAGATGACCGATCGACAGGAAGACGATGGCGCCAGACTTGTCGGCGGGGAGGAGTCCGGAAATGATGATGGCGGCGGAGGAGATTCCGGACACGGAGAAGAAGAGTCTGGACATGGCAGAGAAGAGGCAACAGTCACGCCGCAGTCTTAGATGCTACTAAGTGCAGTCGTGCAGGACCCTCATGTTCGAGACCTCCTTCGCAAGAGTACGACTAGCGAGAGAGCTACCTCTAGAGAGGAGGCCAAGCTGGCACAACTTGAAGTAGACTCGAGTACTCCATTGTATGACGGTTGCGATACCGAGGTGACCCGCTTGAGTTTCACGCTCGAACTTCTAAAGATGAAGGCCAAAAATAACTGGACAGACAAAACCCTCGATGAGAATTTGAAGTTTCTACATAATAAAGTTCTTCCCATGGGGAACCTGTGTCCTACTAGTGTCGAGGAGGCCAAGTAAATCGTTTACCCTTTTGATTTTCCGCACATTAGGTACCACGCATGCATCAACGATTGCATCATTTATCGAGGGGACCACACGGGAAAAACTAGTTGTCCAGTGTGCAATGCTTCTCGATACAATAAGGCCGGAAAGAAAGCTCCTCAGAAAGTTGGATAGTACTTTCCGATCCCTCCCCGTATGCAGCGGTATTTCATAGATCCTAAGGAAGCAAAGCTCATGCGCTGGCACGCGGAGAGGAAGAAGCCCGGCGATGAAGGTGATCCGAGGCTGAGACACCTCGTAGATGGTAGCCAGTGGAGAGCATTCAACGCCGTATATGGATTTTCTACAGAAGATCCAAGGAACATCGTGCTTGGTGCGAGTACCGATGGCATGAATCCGTTTGGAAACCAGAACACCAACCACAGCACATGGCCCGTGTTTGTATGGATGTACAACCTCCCCCCATGGAAGTGCATGAAGACAAAGTACATACACATGAGCATGCTGATTCAAGGGCCGAAACAACTGGGAAATAGTATTAACCTATATATGGGGCTTCTGCAAGAGGAGCTAGACACGTTATGTAAAACACCGGCATGGACATGGGACGCCAGCAAAGCAGAATATTTCCATGTGAGAGCCACGCTGATGACGACAATGCACAACTATCTCGGTTACGGGTACACCTCAGGCCAGGTGTGCCAAGGATACCGCGGATGCACGAGGTGCATGGATGATACAACGTCTCAGCATCTTACGTCAACGAAAGATGGTGGGTCCAGGAAAATCGTGTACATGGCGCATCGTAGATGGCTCGAGAAGGATCACCCATGGAGAAAGCATGGAGATATATTCAATGGGTTGGCTGAGCTTCGAGTACCTCCACGTAAGAGGAGCAGCGCCGAAATCGACGAGCTGTTGAGAAACTAGGAACAATGCCCCGCGCCGGGAAAGATCAAAAAGGCACCTGAGCCGTTGCTGAAGGTATGGAAAACGAGGGCTGTTTTCTGGGACTTGGAGTGCTGGACCAATCATGACACACCTCATTGCCTTGATCCAATGCATATCACGAAGAATGTCCTCGAGAGTTTCCTTGGCACACTAATGAACATGCCGGAGAAGACCAAGGATGGGCCGAAGGCAAGGAAAGACTTGGAAGATTTTATGATCATGAAAGATGTCCACCATAAAAAGTTGATGGAGGAGACGGAGACGGAGACGGAGGAGGGGGGAAAGGGGCAGAAAAGTCAACAAGAAGGAGGAGAATTATTGCCCCCCTTCTTGCTTCACCTTAAGTGTGAAGGAGATCGATCAATTCATTAAGTGCCTTATGGGAATTAAAGTCAGTTCTGGTTACTATGGGAAGATAAGCAGATTTCTAGACACCAAGAAGAAAAGGTTCAACAGGATGAAGTCTCATGACTGTCACGTGATGATGAGGCAGATACTCCCAGTTTCCATTAGAGGGATAATGGAGAAGCACGTCCATGACATGCTTACTGGTCTCTACAACTTCTTCGAGTTATATCTCGAAAGTCCATAAGTGTGAAGCAGCTCCGAAGGCTACAAGAAGAGATTGTTGTCATACTATGTGAGCTTGAGATGTACTTCCCGTGTGCATTCTTTGACGTCATGGTGCATCTATGTGTCCACATCATGGATGACATCATCAACCTCGGGCCGACATTCCTTCACAGCATGATGTCGTTCGAGAGGATGAATGGGGTCATCAAAGGATTCGTTCGTAACATGTCTCGTCTAGATGGGAGCATCGTCCAGGGGTATCTGACGCATGAGTGCTTCTCCTTTTGCGAGAATTATATAAGCGTCGGAGACCCTGTTGTTGGTTTGCCTGTCAAGAATCACGATGGGAAGCTCGAAGGAGATGGTCACTACAACGGCTGGAGTGAATTGCACGTGGACTACTTGAATAGACAGAACGACTTTGACAGGGCTAACTTAGTAGTGCTACAACACCTAGATGTGGTAGATGATTATGTGGCACAACACAAAGAAACCATCACAAAGAAGTAAGGGGATGCTCAAGACGGACGACGAAGTTACTATAGAGCACAACGCCACTTTCTTGCGCCGGTTTAAACAGAAAGTTCTTGAAAATCCCCCGGAAGGGGGCAGTTCGGACGGATTGCTCTACACTCCTTAGCACATGGTCCCGCGCCCAAGCTCGCGACCTATCAGTCCTACGATATCAATGGGTACACGTTCTACACGGAGGCCAAAGACATGGACAATGATTACTAGAACTCTGGGGTGACATTTCAATGTGTGACTGACGCCAACGGCACAACTGAGAGATTCTACAGAAGGGTCGAAGAGATGTGGGAGGTTGACTATGCTGGAATGCACGATGCAACGATGTTCCGTGTCAGATGGGCCAAGGACGTCGTAAGAGAAAACAAGTATTTCACCACCATGTCTATACCCAACGTGAAGAGCACTCCCGTGAACTTTAACGTCATCGCCAAAAATGAGCCATGGGTACATGCTAAGCACGTGACACAATGCTTCTTCATAACCGACCTGTCCAATCCCAGCCGTGTTGTCGTGAGGAGATCCAAAAGGAGCATCGTCGAAATGGATGGAGTAGCCAACAAGGAAGACTACGACCAATACGGCAACCCGATGAGGGAAGATGACAATGAAGATGAAGCATACGTGAAAAGAAGAATCAAGACTACATTACCTAAGAAAGATCGTAATCCATGGCTCCGGAAAAGTCACATGGAGGGGCTCAATTAACCGGGAATGAACAAGAAAGGGAAGAAGATCAATGTGAAATGTCATCGACGCAGCTGATCAGAAACCTACATCTATATATATATATGTATCTATTTTGTGTACGCACTTAAGTAACCGTTATCGGTCAACTGATATGTTACCACCACATGCATGGTTCCGGTGATATGCGCGTAGGGGGAGAGGGTCGGAGACACCGTTGTCGGGAGAAAAGCAAAAAAACAAAAACAAAAGGGAGAAAGCAGAACAAAAGAAAAAGGAAAGTAAACAAAAAATAAAAGGAAAATAATAAAAGAAAAGGAAAATAATAAAAAGAAAATAATAAAATTTGGAACAGTTAGCAGTAGCGCTTGATTGAGAACTAGTGCTATAGCTACTATAGCAATAACACTTTGTTCTAGAAAAGCGCTACTACTATGTGCCATTAGCAGTTAGCTATAGCGCTGGGTTTAAAGTAGCGCTAGTGCTGTTTTGAGTTAAAAACAAATTTGGCCAACCGCCAAGTCCCAATTCTGCGCCGGTCACTCTCCCCACACCCTCTCCCCCCACTCTATCACTGTCGTCGTCGCCCTCGCTGTCGGTGTCAAAACCGGTGGATCTCGGGTAGGGGGTCCCGAACTGTGCGTCTAAGGCCGATGGTAACAGGAGGCGGGGGACACAACGTTTACCCATGTTCGGGCCCTCTCGATGGAGGTAATACCCTACGTCCTGCTTGATTGATCTTGATGATATGAGTATTACAAGAGGGGGCTAGGGTTACACATAGTCGGTTACAAGGGAGGAGATCTACATATCTGAATTACCAAGCTTGCCTTCCATGCAAAGGAGAGTC
>NC_053022.1:431519377-431535231 GCF_003073215.2 Triticum urartu | reverse complement strand
AAGGTGCTCCCTTGTTCTGTGTGATTCGGTTTAACCACCTGGAGTTTTAGCTATGTCGACTGCAGGGATAATCAAAGTCTCCGCTGCGTGCCCCGTCTTTGATGGAACTGAATATCCCTACTGGAAGAATAAGATGCGCATGCATCTTGAAGCCATTGACATCGACCTATGGTATGTCGTCGAGAACGGCGTTCCCAAGGCTGGGGAAGGTGTCACTGCTGCTGATGTCAAGAAATTCGTTCAACTGGACTCTACTGCCAAGAACATCATCTGTGGTCATCTGACCAAAGGACAATATGACCGTGTGAGTGCTTTGAAGACATCCAAGCTGGTTTGGGACTGACTCTCCAAGGTCAATGAAGGCATCTCAACCCAGAGAGATCAAAGAATCAGTGTCCTTCGCAATCTCTTCAACCGCTTCAAGCGAAATGACAATGAGAATGTCCAGCACACATTTGACCGGCTCACTGACATCACAAATGAGCTTCAAGCCCTCGGCGCCACTGAGATCACCAAACATGAAATCGTCAAGACGCTGCTGAGATCACTTGATAGTTCATTTGACATCCTGGCCCTGATGATTCAAGAACGTCCTGATTTCAAAACACTCGATCCATCTGACATACTTGAGAGGCTCAACACACATGAGTTTCAGCTTTCTGAGAAAAGAGATATCTACGGTCCAAACTATGGGCGAACTCGTGCCTTGAAGGCAAAAGCTGTTTCCTCATCTGAAGAAGAATCTGACAGCAGTTCTGATGATCCTGAAGACATTGGAAGGGAACTGGCAATGCTAGTGAAGAAGTTTCAAAAATTCACCAAGAAGAAAGGCTTCAGAAAATCTTCACGATCAAGCTCAAGGAATGATGAAGCTTCTGCTCATGACTACAAGAAGAAAACATGTCACAAGTGCAAGAAAACTGGACACTTCATCTCTGAATGTCCACAGTGGGACAATGAGAACAGAAGGAAGAAGAAGATCAAGGAATATGATTCTGACGACAAGAAGAAGAAATTCTCAAAGTCTTTTTCCAAATCTTCATCAAAGTCTTCATCACACAAGAAGAGCTCATCTGGCAAGGCACGTGCGTTTGTTGGAAAGGAGATGGATTCAGAGGAGGAGTGCGCATCTGAGGAGGCAGAGGTGGAGTCTGAGGAGGAGTCTGATTCTGGCATTGCGAGTCTGGCTACAGCATACGTCGCCAAGTCCATCTTCAACACTGAAGACAATGACTCCATCACCGACACCAACGCGAATGACAAGAACGACTCCACTCCTACCTACTGCTTCATGGCACACGGTGCCAAGGTAAACACACGCACTACTCGCTATGAAACATCTAGCGACGATGACTCTGAATGTGATGCAAAACCTAGCTACAAAACACTTGCTAAAATTGCAACTGAACAACAGAAAGCTATGGAACATATTCAAAAACTGTTAGACAGGAGCGATGATCTGTTGGGTGCTGAAATGACTCGATCTGAATCCTTAATTGAAGACATAAAAAACCTTCACGTTAAGTATCAGGAACTTGAAGATCGTCATGATACTCTCTCAACAACTCATGAAAAGCTTTCCTATGATTATCTTCAAAGGAAGCAAGAACTTGAGAAATTGAGGGTGGCTCATGAAGATCTTCAAAAGGAAAACGAGTCACTTCGCTCCGAACAGATCAGTCCCGCTCAGGAAGGATTTGAACAACCATGTCTTAAATGCATTGAGCGCGATAATGCTACTTCTGTTGCTGAATGTTCCACTGCTACTACTGTTCCAATATCTTCAACTATTGATGTGGTAACTAACCCCTCTGCTGAGGATACCACTACCATTGCTGATGAGAATGCTAGGTTGAAGACATTGCTTGAAACAGGGATGTACAAAAGTCTTCAAGGGCATCAGACACTATGTGATGTCCTCAAAAAGCAGATCCTGAATCGAAACCCTAGGAAAGAGGGTGTTGGATTTGTGAGGAAAATCAATGCAGATGGCTCTTACTGGAAACCTGAGCAGTACCCCAAAACCACATGGGTTGCTGCAAAGGAACTTTCAGCAGATCCATCCAACTTATCTGGCTTCACTTGTGCTAACCCCATTATCATTGATGAATCCTTTGATGCAAACTATAAACTGTTTAAGAATCAGAATGGTGAAGTGTTTGCCAGGTATATTGGTACTAACTGCAGGAATGGACCGCCTATGAAGAAGATCTGGGTTTCCAAAAGGTGTCTGGAAAATCTTCCTGTGAATGTCTTCATGACACCTCACTTGAAGAAGACAAATCTCAGACCAAAGGCTTCATATGGTCCAAAGGCTTCATACAAACAGAGGACTCACCTGAGTCATACTAACGCAAATGTTTTGCAGGGAAACCATACTCAGACATATGAATATGAGAGCGGTTCATCAAACCGTCATGTTCATATGACCAAAAATTATTCTGCTTATTCCTATGAGTATTATTGTCCACCTGCTAGACTGCTTGCTAAGGCTTCAAAGCCAAAATTCTCAGATGCTGCACTTAGACTTATTGCTTCTAAGCCACCCTTGAAGATGTGGGTGGTTAAGAAAGCTTAACTCTCTTTTGCAGGGAAAGGTCTCCAGTAGAAAAACAAAATCTTCTGATGCTATTGCTGGGGACCTTAAAAAATCTTGTAGGGCGCAAGATAAAATGCCCAAATGGCATCATTATGTACTTCGTACCTGAATCGAATGCTACTCTCCCTATTAGTTCTAATCTGGATCTAAGTTTTCATAACCCACTGGTTCGTCAAATGTTTATGCTTCACAATACCCTTCATGAAGCCTATCTCCCTAACTGCACTGTAGGGTACGACACCAGTGACTTCAAAGTCTTCAGAATGGATTATTGACAGTGGGTGTACAAATCACATGACTGGCAAAAGAAGCCTTCTTATGGACTCCACATTACGTCCATCCGACAAGAGCCACATCACATTTGCTGACACTGGTAAAAGCAAGGTATTGGGTCTAGGTAGAGTTGCAATCTCAAAGGATCAACACATGGATAAAGTCATGCTTGTTGAATCCCTTGGCTTAAACTTAATGTCTGTCTCAATGCTTTGCGATTTGAATATGATCGTAATGTTTGGAAAATATCGTTGCCTGGTACTAATGGAATCTGACAAATCTCTAGTGTTTGAAGGGTATCGGAAAGGTGATTTGTACGTGGTAGATTTCTCAGCAGGACCACAAATTGCAGTATGTCTTCTTGCAAAAGCTTCAGAATGCTGGCTTTGGCATCGGAGGCTTGGGCATGCTGGCATGAGGAACCTCCACACCCTTGCGAAGAAGAAGCATGTCATAGGCATCGAAGGCGTCAAGTTCAAGAAAGATCATTTATGCGGTGCCTGTGAAGCAGGGAAGATGACAAGGGCAAAACATCCTTCGAAGACAATCATGGCTACTACACAACCCTTCGAACTGCTCCACATGGATCTTTTCGGTCCTACTCACTACTCAACTTTCACTACTTCTGCTTGCCTCTATGGCTTTGTCATTGTTGATGATTACTCTAGATATACTTGGGTACACATAATCCTTTACAAGACTGAAGTGCAGGATGTCTTCAGACGCTTCGCCAATCGAGCTATGAACAATTTTGGCGCCAAGATAAAGCACATCAGAAGTGACAATGGCACTGAATTCAAAAACACTGGCCTTGATACATATCTTGATACCTTGGGCATCACACATGAATTCTCAGCTCCATACACGCCACAGCAGAATGGCGTCGTGGAACGCAAGAACAGAACACTTATTGAGATGGCCCGGACGATGCTCAATGAATACAAGACTCCAAGAAAATTCTGGACTGAAGCCATTGATACTGCATGCCATACAATCAATCGTGTTTATCTTCACAAGCTTCTGAACAAGACATCTTATGAACTCCTAACTGGCAAAAAGCCAAATGTCAGTTACTTCAGAGTATTTGGCGCAAAGTGCTGGATCAAGGACCCACATCACACCTCAAAGTTTGCACCAAAAGCACATGAGGGCTTTATGCTTGGATATGGAAAGGATTCACACTCCTACAGAGTCTTCAATCTCTTCCATTACAAAGTGGTTGAAACGGTGGATGTGCGGTTCGATGAAACCAATGGATCACAAAGAGAGCAATTGCTGAATGTGCTAGATGAAGTTCCAGCTAATGAATCAATCAAGCTTATGGGAACTGGAGAGATTGTACCTTCTGAAGCTCATCCTGAAGAAGAACTCATCATCTCAGCACCTGATCAACATGAAGACAATGCTCAGCATGAAGACATTCCTCCAAACAACAACGCAGATCAGCAAGAGCAAATTCTTCGCCCTATACATCCTCATGTTGCAAATGAAGTACAGATTGACAGAATACTTGACAGCATCAATGCACCTGGTCCACTCACTCGTTCAAGGGCAACTCAGCTAGCAAACTTCTGTGGGCATTTCGCATTCGTCTCAATATCAGAACCCAAGAAAGTGGAAGAAGCCTTCATGGAACCTGAATGGATTCAAGCTATGCAAGAAGAGCTTCAACAGTTTGAGCTGAATAATGTATGGGAACTGGTTAAGCGTCCTGATCCACGGAAGCACAACATAATAGGCACCAAATGGATATATCGCAACAAGCAAGATGAGCATGGTCAAGTTGTCAGAAACAAAGCTCGTCTCGTTGCTCAAGGATATACTCAAGTAGAGGGCATTGACTTCGATGAAACTTTTGCTCCTGTGGCAAGGCTTGAAGCTATACGCATACTGCTGGCCTATGCAAATCATCATAACATACTTCTATATCAAATGGATGTGAAAAGTGCCTTTCTCAATGGCAAGATTGAAGAAGAAGTGTATGTTGCACAGCCACCTGGCTTTGAAGATCCAAAACATCCTGACATGGTATACAAGCTCAACAAGGCACTATATGGCCTCAAACAAGCCCCTAGGGCCTGGTATGACACACTCAAGTACTTTCTGAAGAGCAAAGGCTTCATACCTGGTTCCCTGGATCCCACTCTTTTCACGAAGACATATGATGGTGAACTGTTTGTGTGCCAAATATATGTGGATGACATTATCTTCGGCTGCACCAATCAGATGTACAGTGAAGAATTTGGATATATGATGCAAGAGCAATATCAGATGTCCATGATGGGGGAGCTGAAGTTCTTCCTTGGTCTTCAAATACGTCAACAGCGCAATGGCATCTTCATATCTCAAGAGAAGTATCTCAAAGATTGCCTGAAGAAGTTCGGTATGCAAGACTGCAAAGGCTTCACAACACCAATGCCAGCCAAACATCATCTAGGTCCTAACGACAATGGTAAAGAGTTCGATCAAAAGGTATACCGCTCCATGATTGGGTCTTTGCTTTATTTATGTGCATCTAGGCCAGATATCATGCTTAGTGTTTTCATGTGTGCTCGATTTCAAGCGGCACCAAAGGAGTCGCATCACTTAGCTGTGAAGCGAATTCTTCGATATTTGGCTCACACCCCAACTCTAGGATTATGGTATCCAAAGGGCTCAGAGTTTGATTTGGTTGGATTTTCGGATGCTGATTATGCTGGTGACAAAGTTGATCGCAAGTCTACATCAGGCACATGTCACTTTCTGGGACGATCACTTGTATGTTGGTCTTCAAAGAAGCAGAACTGTGTATCTCTCTCCACTGCTGAATCTGAATACATTGCTGCTGGATCTTGCTGCGCTCAGCTTCTGTGGATGAAGCAAACACTCAAGGATTATGGCATTCATCTGAAGCAAGTGACACTTTACTGCGACAACGAAAGCGCCATCAAGATTGCCAACAACCCAGTTCAGCACTCGAAGACAAAGCACATTGAAATTCGCCATCACTTTCTCAGATCATGTTGTGAAGGAAGACATTGACATCATACACGTCAACACTGAAGAGCAATTGGCAGATATCTTCACCAAGCCCTTGGATGAGAAGAGGTTTTGCAAGTTACGGTGTGAGCTAAATATCTTGGAATCCTCAAATGTCCTGTGATCAGGCACACATCCTAACACTTATGCATATTGATGATTTAGATGTGCAACACACGAAGTAACGTATATCTTCAATCAATGAAGACATACATTCTAAGTGTGAATACATTAATGTGGAATTTGACTTCGGAGCGCCACGATAATTGTGCGCCGTGTCTGGGTCTAATACTTCCTATACGGTGGGTAACGCCACCACCAAACGTTCCATTTTGAAGTGTTTCACTCATGGCGTTACCTCGCAATGTCTTCACATTTGGTTTGGCTTCAATCTCAATATGTCTTCATGATTATCTTCACTGCGTTGACTAAATAGATATATATATGTACTGATGTTCTGTCCTCTACAGCATTCACTTATAGCTATGTCTTCTTGGTTGAATCTTTTGGACTAAGTGAATGTGATCGGACCCTAACCTCTCTATGCTTTCTATCTCAAACTCTATCTCTCCAAGTCATATGCATTCTGTTGAAACTGTCGAATGTCTTCACTGTGTCCTTGTCAGCTGAAGACATAGAGACAAACACAAAAGTCCGCTTTTAATGCTCTTTCTTCACATAAGATCCGGAGAAGCAGGAACGACCGCCCGACAATTTAGGCATGCGTGGGACGTGGAACAAATCCCAATCTTCCTCTAACTGGCCACGCGTGCCTCAAATGCGAACCGCCAGGGGCATCTACGTAATAGCGTAGTGCCATCTCTATCCCTATAAATACACGATTCACTGCGGTCATTATCTCTTCTTCCACCCTCGCACGAACCCTAGCGCCACCGCTAGCTCTCGACGACGCCGGCGACGAAGCGCTTCACTGCCGCAACCTCTCCGACGCCGTTTTCACGCCGACAGCGGACATCGCTCTCTCCGCCGTCGCCGTAGGTGTCTTCCGTCGCCAAGTTAGGGCACGGAGGATCGAACTGCTCGGCCTCAACTCCCACTTCGTCTAGCAGTTCCAAGTGTGGTAAATAAAACCTCTTTTTACAGCCTCTCTTGATCCTATAGTTCAGTCACTTTCTGCCATAAGAAGTTTCTGCTCTCACAAGTTACATCTCTCTCAGTCTGCATCTCATAACCTGCCTAGAATATTCACTTGTGCATTACGAAGTAGTTAGATTCCTCACTTGTACTGATCTGTGGGTTCGTACAAATCTGGAACCAACTTCTTATCTATAAGTGAATGTCTTCGCACGATGAGGTCAATGTCTTCTAAACCGATTTATCTTCAAACTCTTCTGAGAATGCATATGACCTCTTCCCCTTCCCTCGCACCTTAATGCTGTCACAGGTACATGTCCGTGGGAGAATCCTTCGGTTCTCATAGTCTGCATTCATTTGCAGAGTACTTGCAGCATCACATCAACTCTCCTGAAGCCAGTTCTTGTTGGTCAAGCAAAATGAAGCCTTTGAAGCCTTTGAACATCTTGAAGCCTTCCAAGTTAAGATTCATGGCTTCAGAAACAGCAGCAAGGAAGGGAGGCAGACAGAGACGTGGTGCAACGTCCAAAGATCTGCCTGACGAATTGGCAGAGATGTACAAAACTGATCCTGAAGAAAGCTATGGTCAGCGCAAGACACGAATCCAATGGATTCGAAGATATTGGGCAGAGCAATGGTTCCACTACCGCTTCGTCACTGAAGAATATGCGGAGAAGTGCGCCATCAGGAGACCGTGGGGAGACGTATTATACAAAAATCTCGTACCCAGGTCCAGAGACGAAGCCATTGCTCAAGGCTTCTATCCATGCATGGTCAGAGGACCACAGCCAGCTGAAGCACATCCGTCATCACTTCTCTGGTGTCGCGATGACAATCTCTTCAAACGCAACTTCCAGTTTGCTCAACAGTCTGCGAAGCAAAACAAGAAGAAGCTGGGGTTAGACTTCAACCCTGGTCCCTCTGAACCAAGGGCAGATGGCTCACGCGACGTGGAACCAAATATCATCGGTCTGTATGCCAATCTTGCAGGCCTCATCACCCGCATCCTAGTCCAAGGGACTGCCGTGAATGACCCTCCAGCAGATACTGAGTCTGATGATGCCCCTGCTGCACCGAAGCCAAAGCAGAAGAAGACAAAAGCTTCAAAGCCAGCCGCTTCTCCCAAAATCTCAAGAGCGAAGCCATTGGCAACTGCACCTCCTGGAACCAGTGTGCAGTCTGAAGATTTATCACGAGTCTCCAAGCCTCAAGAAGCCAAGAAGCCTCAGCCACACACAGGCAAAGAGCTCACAACTGCTGCCATTCTGCGCTGCGAAACCATTGATCTTTCAAGTGATGAAGATCTTGGAGATGACGCTCTTGAGCAGCTCATCAAGAGCAAGGAGGAGGCTGAAATCTTCAACAATCTGCCTCTGTTTGATGTCGCCGTCATCCACAGCTTCATTGATGAATGGTTTGACACACCAAATATAAGCTTCGATGATCTGCAGCTGCCCATAGGCCTCAGCATTGCCTTTCAAGGCGCTATTGCTTCAGAACTTGCAATAGCCCAACGCATTATTGAACTGAAGCAGAAAATTGACTATGAAAAGGCTCAGTTCAAGAAGCACGTGGCCAAGCTCAGCATGCAAGAAGTGAAAAACTTCAAGATCATGTTGCACGAGCTGAAAGAGAACTTTCTGAAGACGCGTGCCGAAGCTCAAGGCTCGCGAGAGCGCATGAAGACTCTGGCTGATCGCTGCGTGCAGGCCTACAATGAGGCCGAGAAGCGCAAGGCACTTGGGCGTCCGGGCATTGACCCCAGGATGGCCGCAAAGAAGAAAAAGAAGCCTGCTGTGCCTGAACCAGAAGCGCCAACGTCAGAAACTGCTCCGATTGTCTTCCCCACTGCAAAGACTAGCTCGAAGCCAAAGAGTCAATCAACTGCCTCAGAGCTCAAGAAGACACGGACTGCAGAGGCTGAAGCTAGGAAGAGGAAGCACTCTGAAGCCTCTCCTTCTGACCCCACCATCAAGAAGCGCAAGACCAAGAAATCTCGGGCTGCTCCCACAGAGCCCTTGATAGTTGAACCCCTCTCCGTCCGCTATCCTGACGCAGATCGTCAGTTGACTGTGCATGAGCCTGCTTTCATAGAGGCTCCGCAGTCTGAAGACATTCCAGCAGCCAACCCCAACGCTGCTGAAGACATTTGTCTCCAAGACAGTGTACAAGGTGATGCAGCCCTTCCTCAGCTTGAGTCAAGCGAATAGATCAGCATTGGTCGTCCATTGACGCCAATCACACAAGATGCATCGTGGGCAGATCGCCCACAGGAGGAAGATAATGAGCCCCAACCCACTACAACTCCACCGACGCCTACATTCCGTAGGCTTCGCAAAGGGCCAAGGGCTCAGGCTGCTGACGACATTCCGGGTGCATCAGCCGAAGAGCATGCAGAAATACCACAAGCTCCAACTCCCCCGCACCAACAAGAAGCAGTTCTCCAGGAGAACGTGCCTGAGTTTGTCCCTCCCACTACACGTGTGGAGGCTGCAAATGTTGAGGCTGCCACAAACAACGCCGAAGCAAATGTGGAGCCCTCCCCAACAACAGCTTCAGAAGACAATGAAGCTACTGCTCCTGAACCTTCTATGCCTGAGTCTGCTGCGGGTCCCCAATTCAACTATCATGTTGTGCACAGGCCCCAGGTCCAGAAGCCTATCCCACGACTGCCAAGGTTCCCAGGTCCTGCATCAGCTCCTGGCTCCTTCAACATCAACAACTTCAGGGCAGACAACACATTTTTCGACAGCTCCAAGAACCCCTATTCAAGGGAACGGATTGTATCAGATAGGTTCTGGAGCTATCAACAGCGCAACTATTATTCATGCATCCTATACAACCAAGGCCGCATTTTTCCTCACAAGCGCCTTGAGGTTGAAGCTGTTGCTGGTCTGCCTGGTCTGGAAGAAGCACTGGATTGCTTCAAACAAGTTGGTCTGCTGCCGTTTATCACTGATGAAGAGCACTGGAATGAAGAGCTTCTGCTCCAGTTCTATGCCACCCTGCATATCAAAGGCTATAACAGAGATCCGAAGACATGGGTTCTGGAGTGGATGACCGGCAATGTCCATCATGAAGCCAATGCTTTCGACATAATTGAGCTTACCGGCCTTCCCACTCCTGGCGAACTCTTTGAAGAAGGATGCCAACTCCATGCTAAAGCAATTGAGAGCATATTTCAGCGTCCTGAGCCAGATATGAGTCAGATGCTCTCAATGATGAAGCCATTGTCTCCTAATGCACCCTATCCGACTAGGTTCTTCGTTGAAGACTTAGAGTACCTGCCCAGAACAATATATCACATCATAAGGCGGACTCTCTGGCCCGTTAAGGGACACTCTCGATATGCAACGATAGATGGTGCAATGAAGACTCTCATCTTCTGCATTCTTCATGGCAAATGCTTCAACGCACAGGATCTCTTCATCCGTCAACTTGCAGCGTCTGCCTCAGAATTGTTTGGATTGAAGTTCTATGCTCCTTGGGTTATGAGGCTGATCAAGTTTCACTCTGCAATCTCCTATCAACCCTCAGCCCGCAACCATAGGATATTTTTGCCAGATGTGGACACATCTGCTGAAGCAATATATCCAGAGCCTGCCAAGCAACCATTAAGTCTTCAGAATGCAGAACACTAGAGCTTCACTCAAAATATTGAAGGTGTTGAAGCTCTCTCCCGAAGTGTATCCAATGGCTGGCACCACACGTGCCCCTGCATCAACTGAAGCCACTGACAGCACAGTGGCAAAGAGACCCAAGAAGCGCGCTCGGGCACTCAATGACCGAGAGCTTCTTGTGGCTCTTCACCAAAAGCAAGATAGGCATCACGACTGGCTCAAGAGGCAGATGAGAAGCATCATGAAAGACGTCAATCGCATCAGAAATTCTGGCAACCAAGAATGCATTTGTCGCACACGAGACCTGTCGCCGCACTTGGAAAGGCCTCACCATGATGTGCACTGAAGCTGAACTGCAAGAGGATGGCTTCAAAGATCGATTCAAGTTTGACACCACACCTCCAAGAAGAGCTGTGATGCGAAGCACACCATCACTTGAAGAGTCAGAATTCTCTTCTTCTGCTGCCACCATGTCTGCTCGGATTATTGAAGAAGAAGACGACGCGACATCATCTCCACCTGCTTCAACTCGCGTCGAATCTGCACCAAGCTCGTCTGCACCGCCACCACACTCCACCGACCCTGCTACGCTTGGGAACGCGTAGTGAACTCTATGTCTTCAAACCTTTTTGGTCATCACTGACAAAAGGGGGAGAAGCATATGATGTTTAGAGTCTTCAAGCGGGTCACTATGGGCGGGTGCCTTCATATTTTGCTACATTTTGCTTCGTGCTTACAACTCCCGTTTTTGCTACATTTGCTTCATTGAGTTGTAACACTTAGCCTTGATGGTCGTCTGCTACCTGTTTGTCACTCCGTTTTGCGAAGATAAATTCCGCACTCATCTCATTCTGCAGACGTCCATTTTCCATTATGCATGTCATTATCTTCATATACTTTCACATGCATAGTGGATTGTCATCATAAGTTGAAGTGGATCTCCACAAATACAACCTACCATGTGCATTTGCATTCAAGAAGCAAATTACTTATATGCACATCTTCAGGGGGAGCCCTTGCAACTTATGATGACAATTCCTTTACGATTTCACAAATTATGTTCCCCGTTGAAAACTTCAACTAGTTTGTCATCAATCACCAAAAAGGGGGAGATTGTAAGTGCATCTAGTGCCACCCCTAGTTGGTTTTGGAGTATTGACGACAAACCTAGTTGAGGGACTAATGTGTTTGTGAGAATTGCAGGATAACACAGGTAGAAGTCCCTCAATGATTCGGTTTCACTACCAGAGATGACCCCTAAAAATGTACGAAGACATTGAAGACAATAGTGGTTTATGAAGATATTCATATTGAAGACAATGACATGAGAAGGCTCCCTATGAAGCTTATGGAACTCGAAGACTTAGATCCTTCGTAGTTTTATTTCATTTATGTTGTGTCATAGGAACCACCGTACTGTTAAGTGGGGTCCAAGAGAACCAGTCAGAATGACTGAAGTGATGCCTAATTCAAATCCTATGTCCTCGAGCGAAGACTATGAGAGCAAATCTTGTCCAGAGTCAGACAAGTCAGCTTAACTTGTAGCCCAAGTAAAGTTGCCGTGTGAGTTCAAAATACGACCGTTGGTACACGTGTCAGTTCCTTAGTGACCCAGGGTCATTTCGGACAAATCAGGTCGGGTTGCCAAGTGGCTATAAATAGCCCACCCCCACAACCATAAACGGTTGGCTGCTCAGATTTCACTGCACGGCTTTTGTCGTCTGAGAGCAACCCACCTCGAAGCCTTTGAGAGAAAATTTCTAGTGAGGAGAAAAGCCCTAACCACCCAGAGCCAGAGTAAATTGGGCATCACTTAAGTCTTCTTGTCTGTGTGATCTGAAGACTTATTACACTTGAGGACTGTGAATCCTCCAGACGGTTAGGCGTCGCGTTTAGAGCATTCAAGAGAAATTGTGGACTGCCAGTGAACGAAGTCTGTGAAGGTTTGGGAGTCTACCTTGAAGACTTACCAGAGTGATTGGGCGAGGACTAAGTGACCTTAGCTCAAGGAGATTATGGTGAGGACTGGGTGTCCTGAACTGTGTGTTCAGGACTGGGTGTCCGGGACTGTGTGTCCTTTGGTTTAAATACCTAGCCGCTCCAACCAGACGTACAGTTGTCACAGCAACTGGAACTGGTCCAACAAACATTGTCTTCAACGAGTCACTGGTTTCATCTTCACTTCCTTTTCTTACTGTTACACATTGTGAAGCCATTGCATGCTTGCTTTATCTTTTGTCTTCACAACGTGAATGAATGATCTGTTTGGCTTCATAACTTCCTCCTACCTGATCCTTATTACACTGAAGCTGTTTGTCACTGTGCTTTCACTTTATCGAATACATGACCATGGCTGGCCTGGTGTAATCTAACTTCCGCTGCATAGTAATAGGCATAATCTTCACTGTTTGTCTTCATAACTCACAAGTTTTGAAGACTTTCATAAAAATCGCCTATTCACCCCCCTCTAGTCGATATAACGCACTTTCAGATCTCCATCTCCATAGCATCGTCATGATCACCATCGTCACCGGTGCGACACCTTGATCTCCATCGTAGCATCATCGTCGTCTCGCCAACTATTGCTTCTACGACTATCGCTACCGCTTAGTGATAAAGTAAAGCAATTACAGGGCGATTGCATTGCATACAGTAAAGCGACAACCATATGGCTCCTGCCGGTTGCCGATAACTGTTACAAAACATGATCATCTCATACAATACAGTATAGTATCACATCTTGACCATATCACATCACAACATGTCCTGCAAAAACAAGTTAGACGTCCTCTACTTTGTTTGTTGCAAGTTTTATGTGGCTGCTACGTGCTAAGCAAGAACCGTTCTTACCTACGCATCAAAACCACAATGATATGTCGTCAAGTATGTGTTGTTTTAACCTTCAACAAGGACCGGGCGTAGCCACACTCGATTCAACTAAAGTTGGAGAAACTGACACCCGCTAGCCACCTATGTGCGAAGCACCGTGGTAGAACCAATCTCGCGTAAGCGTACACGTAATGTCGGTCCGGGCCGCTTCATCCAACAATACTGCCGAATCAAAGTATGACATGCTGGTAAGCAGTATGACTTGTATCGCCCACAACTCACTTGTGTTCTACTCGTGCATAAACATCTATGCATAACCTGGCTCTGATACCACTGTTGTGTAACACAGTAATTTCGAAAAAAATCCTACGTACAAGCAAGATCATGGTGATGCATAGCAACGAGAGGGGAGAGTGACATCTACGTACCCTCATGGACCGAAAGTGGAAGCGTCAGTTGACGCGGTTGATGTAGTCGAACGTCTTCGCGATCCAACCGATCAAGTACCGAACGCACGACACCTCCGCAATCTGCACACGTTCATCTCGGTGACGTCCCGCAAACTCACGATCTAGTAGAGCTCGAAGGAGAGTTTCATCGGCACGACGGCGTGATAACGATGTTGATGAAGTTACTGACACAGGGCTTCGCCTAAGCACTGCTATGATATGACCAAGGTGGATTATGGTGGAGGGGGGCACCGAACACGGCTGGGAGAGATCAATGATCAACTTGTGTGTCTAGAGGTGCCCCCTGCCCCCATATATAAAGGAGCAAGGGGGAGGGCGGACGGCCCTGTAGGTCGCGCCAGGAGGAGCAGTCCTCCACCTAGTAGGAGTAGGACTCCCCTCTTTCCTACTCCTACTAGGAGGGGAAAAGGAAGGGGGAGAGGGAGAAGGAAAGGGGGGCGCCACCCCCCCTCTCCTGGTCCAATTCGGACCAGAGGGGGAGGGGCGCGTGGCCTGCCCTAGGCCATCCCTCTCTCTCTCTCCACTAAGGCCCATTATTTCTCCCGAGGGGGGTTCCGGTAACCCTCCGGCACTCCGGCTTTCTTTGAAACCACCCGGAACACTTCCGATGTCCGAATATAGTCGTCCAATATATCGATCTTTACGTCTCGACCATTTTGAGACACCTCGTCATGTCCGTGATCATATCCGGGACTCTGAACTACCTTTGGTACATCAAAACATAAAAAATCATAATACCGATCGTCACAGAACTTTAAGCGTGCAAACCCTACGGGTTCGAGAACTATGTAGACATGACCGAGACATGTCTCCGGTCAATAACCAATAGCGGAACATGGATGTTCATATTGGTTCCTACATATTCTACGAAGATCTTTATCGGTCAAACCGCACAACACTATACGTTGTTCCCTTTGTCATCGGTATGTTACTTGCCCAAGATTCGATCATCGGTATCTCAATACCTAGTTCAATCTCATTATCGGCAAGTGTAACACCCTCGATGCGACTATAGCTCCCACGTGTCGAGGCACGACTTAGAGACATAATCACACTGAAGGCATATGTCGCAAGTTAGGCAATCTTCACAAACATCCCATGTAATATGAATAATAAAGGGGAGATAACATAGTTGGCTTACACCCGCCACGTCAATCAAGTGCATAAATAACATTACATCATCCAAACACTCATGGCCCGACTACGGCGCCAAAATAAAAGAGAACCCAACATGCGACACGGTCCCAATCACCCCCAACTGGGCACCACTACTGATCATCGGGAAAAGAAACATAGTATCATTGAGAGTCTTCATCGAACTCCCACTTGAGCTCATACGCGTCTCCTGGAGCGGAATCATCAGGCCCTGCATCTGGTGTAATAGTAATCTGTGAGCCACAGGGACTCAGCAATCTCGCATCCTCGCGATCAAGACTATTTGAGCTTATAGGTAAGGCAAGGTAAAATATGAGTGGAGCTGCAGCAAGCGACTATCAAGTATGGTGGCTAACTTATTCGCAAAAGAGAGCGAGAAGAGGAGGCAAAGCACGAGCGAGAAGCTAGAGAACAACCTGTGCAAACATTACTCCAACACTGTGTCCACTTCCCGGACTCCGCCGAGAAGAGGCCATCACGGTAACACACTCAGTTGATTCATTTTAATTAAATTAAGGTTCAAGTTATCTACAACCGGACATTAACAAATTCTCATCTGCCCATAACCGCGGGCACGGCTTTCAAAAGTTCAATCCCTGCAGGGGAGTCCCAACTTAGCCCATGACAAGCTCTCATGGTCAACGAGGAATAAACCTCCTCCCAAGACGTTCTGATCAGACTCGATATCTCGGTAACTCAAGACACTTCGACAGGTTAAAACAAGACCAGCAACACCGCCCGAATGTGCCGACAAATCCCGATAGGAGCTGCACATATCTCTTTCTCAGGGCACAC